>NC_048285.1:4410479-4710479 GCF_009762535.1 Notolabrus celidotus | reverse complement strand
CCCCGACATGCACAAACGCTTCGACCACTTGTCATAGTTGGACTGGGTTGGGCTGCTGTGGTATGTTAGCCAGGGAGCTTTGATTATTTGTGTAAGCTAAGGAGGTATGCGACTCGCAGCTGTGTTGAGGATAAAAATACATTAATTAGGAAACAACTGGGGAAGCCTGCTGGTTTAATGTGCTGACGTGGAGAGCACAGCGGTACCAGTATGAGTTCAGCATCAGGTTCTCTTAGAGAGCTGCTCTCCAGGAACTTAGAAATCAATCAGCTTGTATCTATATATAGTGAGGAGGCAACAATACAGTGAGCCCAACAGCTGATCTGTGCGTGGATGAAACAGCAGTACAAGACAGTTCATATTTAAGATCCTGCACCTCAATCAATGCAATGACAGGAAGGATGCACTTCCTCTCTCTCCATCTGATCTCCTGCAGAGAGTGTATCAGGCACTGCAGACAAGAGGGGCAGAGAGCCACAATAGATTGACTAAATCACTGTTCATGGATGGTGATCCAGGATTTCACAGCCCTGCTCAGTCAACTGCAGCGAGATTATCAAACAGGTGAACATTAACCTGCTAACCCGGAAAGAACAGCAGCATGGATTTTTACAGGATGAAGCTGCAGAGAAAGATTTACTACAGGGGAGAGGAGGAGGACGCATAGACGCTCTGTCCTCAAATATCTTCAACATGTATATGTGTCATCTTTGTGTCCGTGGTCTCAATGCCTATAGGACTAGTCCAGGTTGTTACCCAACACAGGCTTGAATACACCTGCATACTTCTACCTTCAATAGCAGGTAATTTGCATGAAGAGGGAAGGAATGCATGACTATCACTAACCATCAGACGCCATCAGTCGAAGCCTAGTTTTCGCTAGGGACTGAGCGGAACGTTACATCCGACTACGTGCTGAGAGTCACGTCAAACTCAAACTGAAGTCCTTCAAATGATTTAGACTTAAGTCCTGTTTGTGCTGCACCTTGGTGAATCCTTTATGCCAGAGATGGAGCAAGTGTAAGTTTAGAAAGTCAGACTGAGTGACAGCCACAAACCTTGAAAGAGAAACATGATGGAAGTACATTTTGATCACAGGACGATGAATGAATGAGACAAAAGAGAGTCATCTGTGATCGGATGAAAGTTTAACAACGGCATGTGACAGACTGATATGCGGTCTGTCCTTCGCCCTGCAGAAGCTTTATGCAAATCATATACCAGTACGCTGAAGAGTGTGAGAAGTTAAAGAGAGCGAGAAGTCAGCTGCAGCTAGATAGGGCGTAAGAGAAAAGGCCAACTGTGTGAGAGTTGGTGCACTCCACTTCAGCTGTCTTAATCTCACACACTGAATTTGTTTGCATTCCTTCAGACCCTTCATGCAGCTCTCTCTCTCCGTCCTCTCTGCTGGTACCTCTCTGAGCCTCCACAGATCGACTCCACCTTCTCAAACCCTTCCTCCATGTCACTCCTCTCTCCTGCCAGGTCCAAGGCCACACCTGCTCGTACTGTTCTAACGTTATCAAGGCTCTGTGGAAAGATTTGGTTAAAGGTTAACAAAAGGTACTGAGTGAGGGAGGAAGCTTTTATAGCGACAACCAAGGATGTTTGCTTTAATGTCGCCATCGCCAAGGTTATAAAACACTCTGTGTCTTTCCATGAAGTTAACAGCTCACTCAGGGAGTCCTAACTGTCCTGCAGACAGACGTGTTCCGAGTATTTTGCAGTAAATATGCTCTATTCTTTCTACAGTGTGTCTGTTTTATAGGAAGAAGAGAAGTTTGATTGATTTCAATACTCAAGCAGGACAAAAATAATAAATAATAACTGAAGAGCTGCTCGTGAAAACATTAAAAATAGCTGTGGTTAGCTGGCTCCATGAGTTCATCTCTGGCATAGTGACACACTGGAAACACCAGCTGAAAATGACTCACATTGAAGGCTATGCTGCTAACTGATCAATAACTATAGTCTGTCTAGCCAAAAGCTCATGTTAGCTACATGCTAACGACAGCTAATGATGTGGAATTGTGGTCTTGAAAAAGGTAAGGGTTTGTTAAGATGTGCAAAAAAATTACAACTTTTAATGCCGTTATGTTTTAATGCTTGGGGGCATTTGTTCCATTAGCAACTAGAGATGGGCAATGATTTTCAAAAATTCGAATATTCGATCACTTTGTAAAAATCGAAGAGTTACTTTGAATATTTTCTCATTTCAAAAGTACAATTTCTCATTGTTTTTACAGGTGCCTGGTTGTAATACGGTATTCCCGTCAGACGGTGGCTATAGAGTGTCTTAAAGCTGTCAAACAGAAGAGGAAGAATGCTAACTGCATTAAATAGCAAAAGAAGAAGAAAACATTAGCGACAGTCACAGCAATTTCCGTTTCTGAATCTTACACTACTACACACGTATTTCCAGATACTGAGCATGGCTGTAAATGTAAACACACGCCACGTCACAGAAACACCAACAAAAAGATCGAGACAGGCGCTGACAGTGCCTGCTACTAGCAGCACCTCGTCCTGCTGCTGGTTAATGTGACTGTGATACAAACAGGCTGTTAATGGGGGGGGGGGGGGCATATTATTAATCATTATTAATTACCAACGATTATCATAATAGTATTTTGGCTTGAAACGCACATCCCTATTAGTAACTTAGCTAATAATCAAGCTAACTCATTGTTAACAGGTTAGCTAGCTAGAGAGCTTTTATAGCTCTTCAGATACTTGTGTTTTTATTTGAAAAGATCAACAATCATGAGAAGTGGAAATGATCTCTTTCTCCTCCTCCTCCAAAAAACACAAAAAGTTTCTTGACTTTTGAGTCCCAAATTTTTGAGTCTGCTTCCACAGATCAGCCCTTTAGAGCTCCGTTTAAAGGGTTTGATAAATGTTGATATAAATCAACATATCTGCACCAATAGACAGAAGTTATGTTGGTGTCACCTGATCTCAAACAAAGTTGATTTTGTCTGACATTTTAAGGTTTAAAAAACGGACATTTAAGACGCAGTATGTTCCGGGGAATCGATGGCTTGGGAATAATAAAGTAGTTATTTAATTGGGTGACTACTGGGTCGGACACTGCAGCTCTGTAATGAACACACTCAGGACCAACCACTTGTCTCCTTAAGGGCAAGGGTGTTGGCAAAACCCATTTTAAGATGGAGAAAATGACTCCCAGCGCTAACAGCAGATGTCCATTGAACCCTGTAAGTAGCCCTAATTTATTTGCCCCAAGGCTTTAAAGTAAACGTTTGCCTTGTATGGACAAAAGGAAGGTATAAAACTCCTAATCTTCTAATATCAAAGCATCTATGGTGCATTCAGTGTCAGTCGAGTCAAAGTCTAATAGTGCTTCAGCAGAAGCTTTCCAGATAAGGCTGTAATTAGTCGCACACAGGGCAGAGTAAATTGTGTTTGAAAAGAGTTTAAGTCAACCCATCAAGGTCATTTTATGGTTTTTATCACAGCACATCTGCTCCTTTCCCATGTCTGTCCCAGTCACCAGTTAGCATACCTCATTCTCTCCACTTTCACCTCTTATCGCTCGTTTGATCTGAACATTAAACACCACAGAGAAATGTAGAGGAAGCTAAAAATAGTAAAGTTGATTTCAGTGTAGAAGGACTGAGCGGTATTTAAATGTTGACATGTGCTCCACAGCCTCTCCTCACCCATCACACACACACCCTGACTCACAATATCCACCTTTGTTTCAACAAAACACTGAGATTTGCCTTCGCCGTCATAACACAGCAAACAGAGTGGGCGGGTGTGTCTGTGCCCTGAGCGTGTGGTTATGAAGCAGGTACTCGGGAGAGGAGCTGACATAATAACAGTCATACCACAGGGCAGGATACATGGGGCACAGGCCAGTTTGTCATAATTATACAGATGGATGGATGAACATGAGTCTACAAAACATTCAACAGGTGAACACATGCTCTGTCTATCTCACACTCTTCAGTAAAGGTGCACAGACTGATGTCACAGGTCTATTTCAGGACACAGTTTACCTTACACTGAAGTGAGGAGACTGTTTATTCCTCAGGACACCTTCACTGTGTGTGGGAGGCAGAGCTGAAATACAGTGACTCACATCAAAAGGTATTCAAATAAACATCATCGTTTATTATTGTACATGGAGGTTAAGAAGTCGAGGTCTAATAGCTTTCATTAAAATAAACAGTGGTGCTCTCCAGGCTTACATACGGGGACTGTCCAGTCAAAGAGACGGCTATAATAATTATATTCATTAACAACATTTATTTATTTATGGATTTATTGTTTTAATCAGATTTTTTTTACTTCAAATTTACTTTCTCCTCTTACTTATTTTATTATTTTTACTGAATTATTTTATTTTTATTTTTACTTTGACATATTTTATCGATAGTTATGTTTTTTATTATTTAACCATTTCTATTGTTTTCTGTCTCTTGCACTCTGGGCTGCATGCTTGTATGTTTCAAAGTTGCTTAATAAATAAAGTTGAGTTCAGTTGTTGATTTAAAGCTGAAAAGACAATAAACTGAAAATCCTGGAGGAAATCTGGACATTTTTTAAGATTAAATCATCACGGTGGAAAACCTTTCAACTACCAAAACCACACCTTGATACAAACAGAACTACAGATACAGGGAACAGTAGACCAGCAACTCCTGTGTTCTGCAAAGTAAAACTTATCTTCTTGTCTATGGATTTTGGTGGCATTGAAGAAAGTGATGCAACATTTGTTTCTTGTTTTGGAAAAAAAAAGGGATATTTTGAAGCAACTTATTTCCAAGCTGTTCACACTTAAACATAAATTCTGACCAACCAACTTGTCTAAGGGTGAGAAGACATTCAGAAATGTATCAAACACGGCCAAACACAACATCACAGAGTCTGCAGTCTCAGAGTCTGGCTACCACTAGCAGATCTAGCACCACCAGCCTTCAGTCCTCCTTGCAGGTTAATGCCTCATGCCTGCACTGGTTCCTCGTCGCTATGATGGAGTGTTTATATGTCAGTTTAAGCAAACACAGCCTACATACAACTTTATCTCCATTTACTAGATCAAACATACTGACAAACCACGCCACACTACGCTACAGGATGCCATCTGTCATCTAATCTGTGTTTGTTTACATCCAGGTAGTAGAGCTTTATATCGTCAAAGCAGCAGCCGTTCACCAGAGCTGCAGCTCCAGATTGAAACAGGTGGCTGCGCTACATCAGTAGGGATCTCTTCTGCAGTGTTCTCGGACACTTAAATCAACAATCTGAGCCTGTCAGTGGCTAAAAGAAGCACATTTAGTGGAGGCACTGATGATTATGTTGCAGCCTAAATAGACTGATCTGCAGGAGCCGGCTAAAGTGATCTAATGGAGTTATTTCAGAACTCTCTGTCACCTGTTTGGACCTTAAAACATCCACTTTAAATATCTAGAAGGATTTAAAAAGATTCATCCAACCACTTTGACCGAACATCCAAAAGCAAACACAGATTAAGGTGCACACGTACTACACACAAACACTCACATGGTTCCTCTCCTGGCTGAAGGATGAGCACTAGTAGATGAAAAGGGATTAACAGATATTATATGACCTAGTTAATCTGAGGGAAGGTGGGGAGGTAGATGTGTGAGAGTGTAGACTAGAGCAGGATTAGGAAGTGATGTAGTGACACTGTGATACATAAACATGAATCAACAGCTGTCCTCATCTGACACCAGCTTCAGCCTGTCAGACAGGAATGAGGGATGAATGCAGACAAAGAGGAGCAGCCCTTTTAGCATTCCTTGAACTCTTTACAATGAGACTTGTCACTCAAAAAGTACAAGTGAAATCTTTTTTTAAACTTTTTGTTTGTTTGAATAAAAGAGTATTTTATGTATGTGTCCTGTGTCTCTGGTTTTAAGGCTCTAGATGAAGAGGAAACCAGATAAATGCCTGAATCCTCTAGGGCTCCATCAAGTCAGAGATATAAATTGGATGAGATCTTAAACAGTGTTAGCATAATAAGACAAATGCGGTAGTGTTGAGTAATACGTCTGTCAGAAGCATTAAATGAAGTCATCTGAGGACTTTCCCGCTCACACTGCATGTACAAAAATGGCAGAGAGGAGCTGGCGTGGACTTTGACTCACTTCCAGGCTGGTCTCCAGTCTCACAGCAGTCAGAGATGCAGGACTCAGTCAGTCACAGCGTTTATTCCCAGCAGGGCGGGGCTGGCTCTACAGCAGGGCCAGCTTTGGGATGTGGGAAAGAATTGCATGGAAAATCCAAAACTGCTGCCCACAGGATCGGGCTGAAACTAACCAGGCACACACACACACACACAGACTGTACACACACACACTCAGCAGCACTGTGTGAGTCATCAACACACAGGTAACACAAAGTCTGAATCACTGCCAGACACACGTCATTACTATTTCCATTTGACTGGACCGTCTTCTCACTTCACAGAGGGCTTCTGCTTCATTATTATGCTGCTACTGTTAAACACCCAGACTCATATTTATCTCAATGTGCAATACTTATCTAAAGGCAATATCCTGTTTTACATAACTGCTTTCACCCCTGAACTTCAGCCAACACTTTAAAGCTCCAGTGAGGAACTTTCTGTTAAGTGTTGAATTTGGCACCCCCTGTGGACAAAGTGGTATCTCTGATTTCAGTCATACTGTCTGACAAGATATCTCACCCTACTTTATTTTAACACTCAGATGTATGACTGATTAATTATCTTTGCCACAGGAAATGTAAACAGAGGCAGATCACTTTAGCTCACACCATCAGGGGTCACAGACGTTTAAAATATTATGTTGAACTAGTGGATCTTTATGAGGATTATCTATAACGCTTTTGTGGGTCATAAAGAGGCATTAATTCTAATTTCAGTCTGTTTCATAACTAGCTAAAAACTCCTCACTGGAGCTTTAAATCAGACGTCAACAGACTTCAAATCACAGAAATATCGTTCAGTGCTTGTAACACCTTCTCTCTTCAGAAGGTGTGGAAACACTACACACAACACGTACGCACGGAATAGGGAGAGAGAGAGATATCTGTATTTATATATCGCCAAATCACAAAAAACATTCTCCTCAGACTCTTTCCAAACAGAGCAGGTCTAGACTGTACTCTATGTTCTATTATTAACAAAGACCCAACATCAAGACAGGATCAGATCCAGTCCCATCTTACAGACAGGACTCAGTCTGATCTCATCTTAATCCACCATGAGCAGAGCACTTTGCAGCATTTAGCAAGTTACAGTGGCAAGGACAAACTTCCTTTAACAGGCAGAAACCTCCAGCAGGACCAGACTCATGTTAGACACACATCTGCTGAGACCGTGTTGGAGAGAGGGATAGAGGGAGGGAGAGGTAAGAGATGTCATAGTGTGATGTCTAACAAGATAAGTCAAATGAAGATAGCTCCTTCTGTTGTTTACAGAGGGTACTGATATTCATTTTTCATCTCACTGATTCAAATCGTCCCACATGTGCACCAATTTTCTGTCTCACAAGCTACCATCACGTCCCTGTTTACATATAAGCATGTTTTCTTCAGAGGAGGTTCATCTTTTTTTATTTGGTATCAACACTGTCCCTTTAAATATCAGGTAACAGTGAAAGAAAAACGTTGAAATGTTTATCATTCTGTAACTACACCTAAATATGACAGATCGGATCATTCAAACATAACAGAAAACTGTTTCCAACCACCTTTAAACATTGACCTCTCACTAAAGTTCAGAGCAGACACTATTCTTGAGATGTTTGGAGGAAATGTGTAACCTCCGTGACTCACTGTTGAATTTTAGACAGCTGATATGAGCTTAGAAAACGATGGCAACACAGAGGAACTAAAGGTGAATGAGAAAAGATTACATGAACGTCTTAATGAGCTGACAGCTACAAACACACTCTAATGTACTCTGTGTGTGTCCTGCTGTCTGTCTGGATCAATGCTCATTCCTGTGCAGTGTCTCTAAAACATTCCCATCTAGCTTTGTTTATTTGATGGGGGGGGGGGGGGGGGGGGGGGGTTAATTCTATACATTAATCACTGTTCAATTGTGATAGCGTGCTAAACGCAGCCTGGCCTTTTTTCTTTTTTATAAAAACTGAACTGTACAACTGATTGTTTGTGTCCTGTTGTTTTTTTGTTTTGTTTTTTGTTTGTTTGTTTATTTATTTATTTATTTATTTATTTTTTGTTGGTCTATTTGACTAACTGATCATTACCTTATCGTTTGTAACTATTCTGTGGCTATTTCTTTCTGTATGTCAATTGTCATGTGCTTTTGTGTTTTGTCATGAGTGTTGTTCAATAAAAAGACCATTGAAAGAAAGAAAGAAACATTCCCATCTAATGTCTGACTCAACTTCCCACAAACCCCTCTTTCTCTATGAGTCACCATCCGAACATCTACCATCTACCCCCCCCCACACACACACACACACACACACACAGGACACCACCTAGATTATCCTTTAAATCTCTCATTCCTGAGTTTTCTCTCACAGGAGGTGATTTTTATCTCATTAAGGAGCATTTATACGCCTGTTTGTGAGAAGTGTCGTGACCACCGCTGGGGAAGAATTTAGTGTAATATAAACAAAAAGGCAGAGAGATGGTTATTGTGGTGTCAGATTCAAGTGTCACCTGAAAGAAATGTGGCAATAAAGCTCTTCTGACGACAAAGACGGAGATTAAAAACAATCCCCTGATATTTTACTTCTTAATTTTTTAAGAAGAGTGTGATGGTTGTGAAATTTGAATCATCAGACCTCAGAGCGTCTTGGATCCACTCATGAGTTCAGCACAAGGGCATTTATTGCTAAATATTTTATCATTTTTTTTAATTATTTTGGTGACATTTCGAAAAATAAGTCTAAGAAATGTCAAATTATTTTGGATTTGCTGATTTTGGTCGTTTCAATAAAAATATGAAGTTTGGAAGAGCTGGTTTCACGTGACGAGCAAATGAAAGACCTCATTTAAGTCTCATAACATTGTGATGGACTTCTTGTGGATTAAATGTATATCAATTAACTGTAGAAAATAGTTTGCAGATAAATCAATTACAAAGTAAGACTTAGCTGTAGCTTTGTTAGCCTTAAAAATACAAACAGGTAGAGGCTCCCTGAGGGAATTTCACAGGGTGTGGGACCCGTTCTTTAAATCCCTGAGAAGGTGATTACTTATTCTGCCCATTTTTGAAAGTGATGTTAAGGGCGGCAGACTGACCAATAACTACATTTTTTAATTTAATTTAATTTAATTTTGTATGAATTTACTTATTTATTTATTTATTCACTACTTTAATTTGCTCTTTATTTATACATGTGTACATTTGTATACACTTCTCTAATTTCAATATAATCTGTATTATTATTATTATTCTTAATTTTTTTTTTTTTTTTTATTATTATTGTTTTTGTTGTTATTATGTGTATTACTCTGTCTGTGTCCTGTCTTGGTTTTGCGTTGTTCACATTTAACAAACAGATCTGTGAAAATAAATAAATAAAACAGGTTTTGGGTCTCAGCGGTTAAACTGCACGTGTGCAGAAGCTTCAGACTTCAACCTGCAGCCGTGTGCAGCCTCCAACACACTCTCTCTTCCCAGTTTCCTCCTCTATCCTGTCCTCTCTCTGAGCTAAGACACAAAAACACAATCATATCTTTCCTGAGAAGCTTCATAAATTAGTTCAGAGGCTGAGATTACACCTTGAACTGGGACCTGCTGTTGCATCAGGACCTTATCAGCGCTGAGTCTCCTTTGATATCTGTGCTTAACGTTATCAGAGCAGCGAGTCTGAAGACCTGACTGGATCTACAGGCTTGAGTTCATACTGTAATCAAAGATGAATAAGGCGTGTCTGGTTTAATGTGAGTGACACTGAACATGTGTGTAACCCATGACTGAATCACATCTGGAGCTGTGTAAGTTAGCAGGTCGTCTGTCTGGATCACTTTCCTTCCTTCAGCTCTCCACCTCTTCCTGCTAGAGGGAACATAAGAAACTGCAGATAAAAAAAGAGGATGCTTCTTTTGTTTATAACATGTGTCGTGAGCTTGTTCACATCTCTATTCCAGTTTGTGTACCAACAATGACAGAGTGACAGAATCATTTCTGTCATCTGTGTGCTGAAAAACTTCCTCCAGCAGGACGAATGTTTCTTTTGCGACCCTGACATTCATCAAATCCTGAAGTTTGATACGACAGGTTCACATTGAAAGGCCGTAACAGTGGAAGTAAATCCTCCTGCTGAGCGTGTCCTAGAACACAGTTCAAGTACACGAGTCTGTTTGAGTGTGTATGCATGCGTGAGAGTGTTTCCTGTTGCAGAGGTGATGGAGGAGGTCTGGATGACAGCCAGGCAGTCAGGTGTATCCTCTGCAGTCCACCCAGGATCTACACCACATGCAGCAGACAGGAAATCCCCCGTCCATGACAGCTCAAGCATCCGCCAAGAACAGAACGCAGCCGTTCTCAAAGACAGATTACAGGGCGGTTCTCTCAGGATCTCGCAGCACATATGCTGTCACTGTTGAGTTTTATTACCACTGCTTTTACGCTTTTACAGGTGCTCCCTCCTTCAGCTGCTGAATCTGAGAGGTTAGGAATCTGCCATGAAGGAATCATAACAACTTGGGCAAAACCAGACCTGCAAATGATCTGATAAAAACGTCAAACAGCACAATCATAGTGCTTAATCCTTCTTGCATTACTGAAATATGTAAAATATATTCTTAAAAATGTCCCGAGCCATGTGTTTTCTCTTACATCAGCACACAGAGTCAGAGGGAAATGCCTGCCCGTGCAGAAGCAGACTGAGATTTGGGGTAAAATCTCCTTCCAACCACTCTCACCACAACTCTGTCACAGCCACGGACCAGAAATATCTCTGCTAACCCAGCCCAGGAGATGAAAATAGGGTTTGAAGCAATGCAATGAGGGAAAAATCTACCGTACAGCATCTGCGCCTCATCAGTCTGTTGGAAAATGTGTCTAAATTAATCTCACATGGGAGTGTAAACAACACGAGGGACCTGCTGCTTTGGGAAAATGTATTGACAACAGCATGTCAACGCGTGTGTGGTGACAGGTCGGGTAATGCTGACTCTGAAAGCAGCAAGAATACCTGACAGGTTCTCAAGAGAGACACCAGAATGGATTCAGATAACTAAGATATATAAAAACCAACACGTAAATATAGTGAATACAATAATCGTTCCAATGCACATCAATCCTGTCTGAGCTCCCCCGCAGCGCTGCTTTGTTTGCAGCTAATCATCTCCACCTGTCATCTAAAGGAGCTTAAACTTACAGCACAGTGACGGTCAGCTGAGTGGCAGCTGCACAGACGCTGGGAGGTCCTACCCTCCAGGTAACCTTCCAGCAACAGGTCAGCTGTTCTAAGCAGCTTGACCCCAGAGAAACGTGTCATCCATGGTTGTTTACATATCTCTCTCTGTGTGAGCATCTTCCTAATGCACAGGAGTGAACTGTCTCTGAACGGAAGCAGGAAGAGGAACTCGATCCAATGAGAACAGAGCTCATCAATTACCTTAACATTAACTTTACTATAATAAAATGTTGCAAAGGAAAACCTGAATCCATATCAAATGGAATCAATCCGCAGAAACTAGTCCAGCACACTTCACCCCTGTCTGTCGACACTGTGACAAAAAACGTTGTTAGCATGGAGGACTTTTTATTTATTACTATTAACTCATCTTGCGAGCACACAACTTCAGACTTTGGTTCATGGCTGACCAATCATGAGCATTGAAAAGAAGGACAACAGAGCAGAAACAGCGAGGGGCAGAGAGAAAGAAACATCAACCAAATTGAAGACAACCAGACGTAAACTCAAGTCTTTACAAGACTTAATCACATAAACAGCGTACCTGTTCACCAGACTGTGAATGGAAATGTTCATTTTTATGTTAATCTCAGCGCTCTCAGTTGAAACAAGTTCAACTTTTGAAACACCGCCGCGCTCATCAATGTCAATTCTTGATTACTGTTAGAGCCATATGTGTGTGTTGCAATATTATGTGTGGACTGTTTGTTTGTTTGATGCACTTGTGTGCACACTAGGTGGCGGGTGTGTCAAGCCCTGTGTAAAAAGCATATAGGGAAGAAGACCCAATCAGTGGTAGGTGAGCTGCCTACCAGTAGCATACAGTTTTTGACCGTCTCGTCTCGGCGGCGGCGCCGTGTTGGCCATCTTCGTTATGTTTGTCATCGTATCGTCTACAATAGCTTTATGCCTTTATTCTACAAGTTTGTAGTAGATGCAAGTGTGGATTGATCGGCTGAGCGTTTATTGTATGTTGGTTTAAATAAACCCTTGTTGATGTCAATGCACGATCAGACTTCATTCATTCATCCTGACGAGGAGGATGCGTCAACTGAGTCCCGGTAAAGCAGCTCCTCAGTGGCTTATAGGTGTTAGTTTCGTTTGGCGAAAGCAAGCCACTACAATTACTGACGAATCAGAATCAAGAAGGGGCGGGGCTTCCAGTTTCAACTTTATCAACAACAATAGCAGAGGTCCGTACGGAGGAGAAAAGTGATCACACTCGCTTTTTTCGAGGTACAGTTTCGAGTTTATAGCTGCTGCTAACGCTATGTCACGATTTATATCAACAGTTTTATAGTTTCTTGATGAAACAGCCTGGTTCAAAAAACAGCTTTTGTCTAAGTAGCTAATATCTCTCTCAGCTAACACTGTGGGGGGGTAAATCTTTTTATAATGCAGAGGTTCAGAAGATATTAAGATTACCAGTTTTGCCCATTTAAGGACATGACTGACTTGACTGACAGGCGGGAACACTGTAGCCAAAAGCCCACCTCTTTACCCCACACTAGCAACAGCAGCTAGGTTGCATTCAAGAAGCATCCTCTGATCTAAAAATATGAGTCCAATGAGGAAGTGTTAAAAACTGCAGTTCATCGAGGATCCGCTTGAGGCTGGATCCGGAAGTACCGGAAACCACATACACTCCAATTCAAAGAAGCCGATCTTTACAGCAGAAATAAACATGTTTACAGCCTGGTACAAACAACCAGTGTAGTCTGGATAGCTCATTTCTCGATCGGCACATACTGTACAGCCTGTACAGCACAGCTGACTTGATTGACAGGCAGGAACACTGTAGCTGTTGGTTAGGAGGCTCAAAGCCCGCCTCTTTTTGTCACAATCGTGACAGCAGCAACATGGTTGCCGCCGACGATTGGCCTCAAAATAGTACTTCAGAAACAGATGGGTGACGTCCATTGTCTGTACAGTCTATGCTTTAAATCAATATTTTGTGACAACTTGTTCATTTTTTAAGTTAGTAGCTAGCTAATAAGCAGGGTAATGTATATTAAGCGATTATCTCTGTCATGAACACAGTAGGCTGTGGTCCCCCCAGTCTAAAGGTCTAGATCCGCCCCTGCTGGTGTCTATCACAGTCAAACTGTATTTGGCTGGCTGGGTGTTTCAAGTTGTAGGCTAAACCCAAACATCTGTACATGACTATGGCTATCAGTTTTACTTACAGTTAGCTAACAACTTCACTGATAACTGAAATGTAGAGGAGCGACTAATCAAACTTCATTCAAATAATAAGCTCACAACTGTATATATTCTGTAAGCCAAAGACATACATGTCAACATTACTTCACAGTATGCTAACTTAAGTTTGTTTTGGCTCAGAGGAACTTTTACAGCTGACTGAACGTTAGAGCCGTTTGTTCGAAACTATCCCGTATCGGTTAGTCGAGTAGAGTCGAAACACTTTCAAACATAAACAACCTTTAGATCTCAAACACACACAGAAGTGACAACATTAACTCCCTCTGAGTTGTCCCAGGTCTGAATGTATGAAGTGCAGGGTGAATGATCCTCCAGTAGGGCGGCGAGGAGTCAAACTGACACATTTCTACATGACATTTTGTTTCTCCATATGGCAGGATCTCTCTCTCTGCCCACTCTCTCAGGCACGCTGCTGTGACACAGATTACTGTGCACAAACTTTCCATTTAACACCCTGTGTGTTCGAGTGGCGTTAAACGAAAGTTAGTCTGACGTTAATGAAACTTAACACCAAATCTGTGTGTCGATATGAAGACAGAACATACCTTAAATCAGGTCAAAGCGAGGTAGTCTCTCCTCTTCGAGTTTTTACAGTCCAAACAGACCACAGGAGGTTTTCACTCCGCTCCACACTCAGACAACTCCGGGACTGGTATCTGCCAGGTTTCTCCTCCAGACCCTCCCACCACTCCCAGTCCACACCAGTGGGCTCTGACACAACTGTGGCTTCTCCCAGACTGCAGCCTCAGCAGAGGACTTCACCTCCTCTGGTGGTTCAGCAGTGTAATACTCATATTTCCAGAACCTGTCATACTAATATCTCAAGGGCGAATAGTGGTGAGACGATCACGGACGAGTCGGGTAAAAGAACTGACTCATTTCAGTGAACACTCCGGTCTGCAGGGGCGTGTCCACACAGTTTTTTTTAAGGTATGACTCCTGCAGGGGTGGCATTAAGTAGATGCAATCCAAGTGGCAACATCCAGACTTAAAATATGAAGCACTCAAAACTGCAGTTCATCGAGAGTCCACAAGAGGCTTGCTGCAGAAACACCAGAAACCACATACACACCCATTCATAAAAAGGAGCTCTTTACAGCAGAAATAAACATGTTTACAGCCTGGTTCAAAATTAATGTCTAAGTAGCTAATTTCCCTCTCTGCACAAACTGTATGGAAGCTGAATTTTTTAATAACTCAGTATTTTCAAAGATTTTAAACTTAAGAGTTATGCCCAAATAAGGGCATTGACAGGCAGACACCCTGTAGCCTTTGGCTAGGAGGCTCAAAGCCTGCTACTACGTCTATTTATTATACAGTCTATGGTGCATGCATTATTTCTTGTATTTAGCATATCTGTTTGTATTAATCAAATCTGCTTTAACTAACATTAAGACAATGTGTAAGACAACGTACAGGGGACATGTACATATTCTAAGATACTTTGACAACTAAAAAAAATCGTTAATCAAAATTAAAAGTAGACACCTAAATAAAAATGCATGCAAACTCCTGCACACTAAGTATCTATATTAGCCATGTAACCTATAACAGTCAGAATATAATTGTTGTAATACCTGGTAGCACCACAAGGTGGCGCCACCTTTCTGTGTCAGTCTATTACATACAGAGAAGTTGGTATTATAGTCAGACCGAGACGCACCCTCTGTCTGCTCCTCCCGTAACAAGTTGGTGTAGGTTATGCCACTGTTCGTATTATCCTGTATGATTGTTCAACATAGCGCCGTTGAGACCTGGCATTGTATGGTCAATGTTTGGTAGAATAAATAAATGCATCTGTGGGAGACCTCCATTCATTCTCTGTCGAGTCTCTGAGCTAAGTGGCTATCCGGAGCGGCTAGCTCTCTCCACCTACACATACAACTAGCGTTACAAACCTAGCACATTTATTTTTAAATTCTGACTATTCTCTTCTGCACCTGTCACAAAAACATTGGTGAAATATTGTTCTACATTGTACCGACAAAAGAAAATGTGCTACATTTAGATGCAAAAAATAAATAAAAACTAGTAGCTTGTTGCAGCAAAGCCCAAAAGTCCAGCCCACAAAAAGGCAAATAGCCAATCACAGAAGAGGATTTTGGAGTGACAACTGGGAGGGCCAATCAGATTTTAAAGGCTCTCATGCCACTCCTGGCCACCCCTCTAGATGTGCCCTTGCGCATCTGTCTATCAATATTTAAATAGGTAAGTTAATACATAACATCAAGGTGATAATATGTAGAGAAAAAGATGACAACATACTCTGTACTGACAATATAACATTTTTTGTTTATCATTATATCACACAAATTGAAGGGCGTATATTTGTCTGCACAGAGTTGTCTGATTATTTTGTCATATTAATTTCTTACCTTGGTAGTTATTCTTGTCATTACCCACTTTGCAATAATTGATATGGCTGATAATGTTAAATGTATTAGCGATGAAGGAACTTGCATATTTATTTCGTACTATGAGAAAGTATCAACCAACAATACACAGATGACACACTTTTAAGTTTTAATATCAAACATAACATTAATCTGTTATACTGGTTAAGAGATAAATGTGAACACATACTATGAAGGTCAAAATATGTTTAGATTTGACTGAACTGTAAATTTCAGCAGCAATACTAAACACAGAGTAGTTCAGAAGCAGAGCCAAATGATCTGACTCCCTAAAATGATCCGAACTTCCCATGAATAGTGAGGAAATGTTAGATAATATGAAAAAAGACAGTCAATGTGCGGTTTCGCTTGGACTTAGTTCCCTTAACCCCCACCGTGGGCGTGGTGTGGCAATTTCCCCCTCGCCTCTGTGTCACTGAAGAGCAGCTCAGCCCTGTAACACCAGGAAGTTCCCCAAGAACCCATCCCACCGCTCCTTCATGACTGATACGGTTTGTTTTAGCTCTGCCATGCACTGTGTCGTCATTGTTTTCTATGCAAACACTGCAAGACGGAAAATAACCGGACTACCAAACACCTGTCCTCTTCAGATCTCACATACAATAATAAGTCCTGTGTAAATAACTCTGCTGTGGTTAGATAAACCGAAGCGTGCCAGGTTTTCTCAGACAAATTCCACTTCGTGCTTCGCTGATCTGGAATAATATACAGACACCTTTCATGAGTGGAGAGGAAACCTGACCTGGCACCGACACATCAGAGCCAAACCCAAAATACAGACCTTCATTTATGATATTAATGCGTAAAATGACGCACAGCAGCCAAATCAGAAAGATTAAATAGAAGAGCCTTAAACCTTCTGTCACCTCGTGTGCACAAACTACAAGGCGCGTATAATGTGCGTAAAAGCGATAAAAGTAACACGACATTTGAATGGAGTTTGGCGCAGCTGCTGCGTAATCGTCTCTTTTTTTCTACGCGGGGTGCTGTGTAATTCGTCTGTAAATTAGCCCACAGTGACATGGTGTAATGCCAGAGTTGCATCAAACACAGAGATGTCTGTTATGTAGAGTTCTCATACCCTCTACCGTCCCTGAATGCGCCACTGCAGCTTCAGACTCTGCAGACTCTGCAGACTGACTGTGCACAGCTCCTCCCAACAACACAGCAAGCCAGCTCTTTATACATAACGTGAGGGCATACATTTAAAATCAAATCTACTAAGCGTATCATTCATAGAGATTCAAAGGGACAAGCCATATTTGGTTGAATATAATACAGATAGTTGTACAAAAGTACTCCAGTAAAAGGCCTCATTAAACTTTGCTGAAGAGGAAGTTTTTGTTTTTTTAAAAACAGACTTCTTAAATGTATATTTTCTAATCTTGAATGAAACAAAAAGCAAAGTTGTGCAATGCAACTCTACAGAAGCCCAAAGTGGACATCCAAACATCCATTTTTATTCTCTATTTTCCCAAGATATTATCATAATTTCATCAGATGATCCTAATTCACATCCACAGAATTTAAAAGCACATAATAGTCTTGATTTACCTAACAAGTAAGGATAATGGTAGTATGAACATGAAATATCACAGTATTTATTGATTTATTTAAAGGGACAGTGCATATTAATGAACGCTTCAGTGTGGCATCCGTTTAAATATGCCAGAGTTAGCCATAAGGCTAATTTTCATCCATAGTCCCCGGCAGGTCAAAACAGAGTTCATAAAGATAAATTACAGATGGAAACAATATATGATAACATGACAATGAAAACAACAATACATCACAAGAGCATATAAGTTGTACAAAAGTGCAAATAACTATTAAAGTGCCGTTCAGCGTAATAGAGACAGAAAACAGAGACAGCGAGAGAGACAGAGAGAGAGAGAGAGAGAGAGAGAGAGGGGGAGAGGTTTCTTTTTAGATCACCAGAAAATGATCCCGTTGTCAGAAGAAAACCAGCTTTGTTGGGATAAATGAGACACATTAACTAAAAATTTAGAAAAGCAGCCTTCTTTTCTCAAGATAACAGGATAAACAAGTCAAGATCTTGAGAAAACATCTAGAAAGTACTAGGAAACAGAGTAAAACAGATTTATGGATGCCTGTCAGCTTATCTCAGCTATACAAATCTGTTACTGTAATGTCCATTTAGGTACGAATTGGTCTTAATGTTTGAAAGGCTGCATGCATCAATACAGGGAAATAACTCCATCATATAGATTAAAGCTGAAGTAACAATCCTGTTTTTTAAATGTGACTACAGAAAATTAATAAGTTTATGCTGAAATTTAGTAATTGTTGTTCTAAGTCGTCATTGTTCACATAAAGGAGCCGACACATATAGCAAAAATGTTTCTAATCGATGCCTCACTGTCCAAAATACTCAGGGTCATTGATTCTCTTTACCTCATTAATACTTTAAATATATGTTTTTAATACAGTGAGCGCTTAAATCCAAACTGTGTTTATGTTCTTGATAATAGTATGTAAAAATATGTGAAACAGGAAGTTAAAGGATGGAGCTGATGACCTGAGATGACCTCTGCTTAATGCAGACGTCACAGAGCGGATCAACGCGTGTCGTGATGGTTTAAAGGTGACCTCAGCTGGACGTCAATGTCAGAGTGTGACTGTAATATGGCTGAACTGCCAGAGGGGGGAGTGATCGATTCAGCCTGGAACACACACACACACACACACACGCACACGCACACGCACACACACACACACAGAAAGACAGGTTGTATCCTGTTGACAAAGCAATGTTAGACAGACTGTACTGGACAGAGGGGCCGGCCGTGACGATGACCCCTCACCCTCCCTACTCCAAACCCAGGAAACACTGCCAAATTAAGACACACACTAACACACACGCACATACACACACACACACACACACACACACAACACAATATTTTCTTCAAATCACAAGAAACTTCGATACGCTCTCCTACAAACAACGTAAAGGTCTACACTGTCAGCATGTCTGATTTAATGGCTTCATGTGTTCCAGTCAGTGAAGTATCCATGAGTAGATTTGCATGAGTGATGTGTGTTTAGGATGTAACAGGTAAGACAGGCGGGTGAACACTGGAAAGGAGAATGTTGTTTTAAACTGGCCACACAAGCTGTACGTTATTAAATTAGACACGTCCAAAGCTATCTCATAGTTTACACACTCATCAACATGACATACAGAGGTTACAGGGTTTTATTCACAGCCATGAAAACAACAGATGACCCTGATGACACCTTTCACACACATCAGGCTGATTCGACCTTGGAGGAATGTAGGAAGAGGAAAAAAAGAAGCCGTGTACAGGAATGTCTCTGTCGTTTCCTCCCGTCCGAGCTACAGTACATTCCTGCCCTCCCCAATCATCACGACCAGAGGCTGCGTTTACCACCGCACATTCCTCTTAATGTACATCCTAATCCTGTGTCAGCCTACGCTTCACTGTACCTAATGGTGCCTCATACCATGGGAGTATTCTAAAAGCCTGCTGCCTTCATTCCATAGATACTCTATCTGATGGAAGAAGACATTAGCTGTCTTTATTACTCTCCTCTTACATGAGATAAGAAAATCAAACATCGTAGACATGTGGAAATGTTTAAATTGAACTACTACATGGAAACATCACTGAGGTTTAACTTTAAAAGCTGGAGGCTAAGACAGGAAGTGATGAATGAAAAGATGCTCAGGTTGAATTTAAAGCACTTTAAGTCCCTATCTCAAGCTCCAAAAACACTCCATCCAACATTTCTATACTCCGAGTAATTATATAACTTCATTTGACCCTCCTTTAAGGGGCAAGACAAAGAGTAATGAAGCCAAAAGTCACAATTATCTGATTAGAAATAAAAATGATTTACAAACAAAATCTATATTTACGAGATGGGATGTAGAGGTGGGATAGAAAATCATGATTTTAAGATTAAAGAAGTCAAAATTATGAGATAAAATTATATTCCTAAAGATAAAAGTTGAAATAATAATAAGAAACTCAAATTTATGAGATTAATAAAGTCAAAATTGGAGATAGTGACTTAAATCTGAGTGATGAGATAAAAGTTGAAATATAAAGATTCAAAGTTATTATGAGATCAAATGTCTTTATCTGCTGATCAAAAAGTCACTTAAAATATAGAATAAATCAGATACAATTTGTAAACATTCAATGATAATAAAAATAAACTACACAAATTATCTAAAAAGTTAGAATTAGAGAATTAAACATCATAAGATTGAGATTAAAGAATAAAACTACAGAACTGAAGTTTAGATTTGTGTTGTTTTGGCGCCCCCTGTGGACAAAATACAGCTTTTGATTTATTCCTGGAAAATAATATTTAATCCTGCAGTCTTTAAGACAGAAATGTAAAATTTGTTGTGAATATTTGATGGAAGTAATGTAAAATAATAATAATTATAATGATAACTTTAGTCATTTATATTTTTATTCACAATTTTAATCCTCTCAGAGCCGCATTAACTGATATTAAAATAAACTAAATAATAAAAATCCAATAATAATAATGCAATAATAATTATAATAACCAGCTAAAACCTGGTGCTTTAATTAAGAGCTTTAAAATAATAATACAATAATTAAAATGATCAGAGAAAAAGTAGGAAGTGTCCGTTAATAAACATTAAAAAGTCATAATGCTGACTGTAAAAGTGGATCTAAGAAAATACTGTAAATTCTCGGGCTTGTGGTCTGTGTTATATGTACATTAGGGGAATTATCTCAGTTTGACATGTTATCCTTGTTTGTTTAAAAGACAGTGAGTTAAAAAAGCTTCAATTCAACTCTGACATGCAAAATTAATCTCCTGAGATGATTCTAGCAAAGACGCCTCTTTGTGTGGAAGTGATGACGTTTGATCTGTTAACTTGAAGCTCTTTAAAGATCACAGTTTACTGCTCATCTCTATGAATTGAAGTAAGTTACTTTATCACTGAGGTCTGTAACAAAGGTAGTTATGCTGCATGAAGTTAGACCTTGTATAAATCACTTCCTGCTCATGTTTAAGAAAGACTCTGAGGCAGCCCTCCTCTAATCACTCAGCAGCCTGCTCTGATTCATTGATGCAGTTTTTAATAACAGAGAGAGAACTCTTTAGCAGTTAAAGTTTTCAGATAGAATCCTGAACCAACTTTCCTCCAGTGGGAGATGGACTCTTTAACCTCAGCTGCGTCAGCGTCAATTTCTACCCACTGAGCCGCACAAAATCCATCAGAATTCAGAGCGTGTGGAAAAACCTGACTCCAGATCTGACCTCAGACTTCGCCGCAGTGTGTGAACTGACCTTGCAGCCGTGGCAGTAGTTTTCTCCATTCTTCCCCGGAGGAAGGATGATTTCCCCCGTAGGGATCAGCTGGATCCTCAGCTCCATCATCTTTTCAGGGTGGTAGTTTTCTGATTAGTTTCCGTCTTGTTGGGTGTTATTTAGTCCTCAGAAGTGTCGGAGGAAAAGTGTCCTCTCCTCTCAGACCGGCTGACAAAACCTGAGCACAAGCAGAAGGAGAGCATGAATACGACTGAACGAGTTGAAGAGTGAAGGTTGAACTGAAGAGTTGCCTGGAAAGCAAAAGTCTGTCAGAGAACTTTACCCCCATTAGAAACACAAGCACCATAAATCTGTGTTCCTGCAAGCACATGAGGAGAAATGTCTTATCTTTAAAGCTCTTACCTGACAGAGATGTGTTACTCCCTGACATGAAGATAAAGTACCGGCACAGAGATTTGTTGTGGAGGTGTTACCTGTTACAGAGCAGAGACACACAGTGAGGCCAGCTTCCCCTCACTGCAGCCAGAGGATGTTACCCCTCCAGATGAGGGATCACGGGGAGGATATGGAGCTCAGCCTGGCCTGAGATGGATGTCACATGAAGAGGATATGTGTCTTTTGTCTTACTGCTGTGTGCGTGCATGGGGAGATAAAAGTGTGTGTAATGGAGAGTAAGTACGGAGTCCCTGAAGTCCCACAGAGGCGATAATCTTCATCCTGTCCTGCAATGATTTCACTATCTGTAAGGTTAATGACGAAGTTATGATCTAGTGAGTAAAGCAAATTGTGGTGAGGCATCCTGCTTTACAGAACTCCAAATCCATATCATCAAAACGTGTTAATTAAACTGAAAGTGTCTCTGAAACATAAAAAACACAACATGAGACCCTCGGGATAACACCTAAAATACAAACTGTTCAAACAATCAAAAAATCCTTGAAAATAATGGCATTTAATGTCAAATGATGGCAGATAGAATCATAACCACTGAGAGATCAAATATGTGTGCTTGATAGATGTTAAATTGTGCCGACAGCAAAATAACTTACACACACAGGATAGTGTCCTTTGCTCACGGGATAAATATCTTATGTACACAAAATAACTTGTTTACACATGGAATCATGTTATACATTACATTTGTGCCAACAAGATACCATGTCCCAACTCAGTATTTAAAATTTAAAATTTAAAATTTAGGCAGAATGTATTGTGCACACAAGATCATAATTTGTTCAGAAAAAATGATGAACTTGCATCAATACATTAATGAATGCTCATCAAACATCATAACTTGTGCACACGAGATGATTTATTCGTACAGGATAACAACATGTACACACAAGATAATAACTTATCTACACATGGCATCTATCCATTATCTTGACCACTTATCCCATTTGGGGTCACGGGGGGCTGGAGCCTATCTCAGCTGTCTTTGGAGCGAAATGCAGGGTACACCCTGAACAGGTCACCAACCTATCACAGGGCAAACACTGAAAGACAGACAACCATTCACACACACACACTCACACCTACAGGCAATTTAGAGTGACCAATTAACCTGGTGAGCATGTTTTTGGACTGTGGGAGGAAGACGGAGTACCCGCAGAGAACCCACACATGCACAGGGAGAACATGTAAACTCCACACAGAAAGGCATCTGACCGATCAGGGACTCGAACCAGGAACCTTCTCACTGTGAGGCAACAGCGCTACCCACTGCCACCGTGCACTTACACATGATAATTACTTATAAATCTAAATTGTTCCAATAAGATTATCAACTCTTGGGCACCATATATCTACTTGTGTGTACAGGATAAAATATCGAATGCACACAAGATAACTTGTTCCAAAAAGATGTAGATGAACTTGTGAATACAATATATTAACTAATGCACACAAGATCATAATGTGTGTGCACAGGATGAATAACCTTCAGGGCTCTGTATGAGTTCTGTTTTTAGTCTTGAATGAAAAATAATATCTACTGAATCAGTTTCAAATCAATGATCATTGAAAAGAGTTTATAGATTAAGTTTATTAGCCTGTAAGTTTTGCATGAGTTCAGGTGTGGATCAGTTCACAGGTGTTATCGACTCAACCTCCGGAAACCTGTTTATAAAGTTGCTCCACATATTTCCATGTGCCTCCTGTTGGGAGTCTCTGCTCTGTTTGTTGTTTCCTCGTAGCTGTTGTTAGATAATTGATGGCACAGAGTCAGTGTGTGTGTATGTGTATGTGTATATGTGTATGTGTGTGTGTGTAGTTTTAAACCTACACACACACACATCTTAAAACACACTCTTAGGGCAGGTCTGAACAGAGCTTCCTCCTGGACCATGCATCCTGCCCTAGACATTCCCAGTTCCCACCCAGTAGATTGAGTGTGTGTGTGTGTGTGTGTGTGTGCGTGCGTGCGTGCGTGCGTGCGTGCGTGCGTGAGTGTGTGTGTGTGTGTGTGTGTGCGCGCGTGTATGTGACGTATGTGTGTGTTTTTGTGTATGCATGACAAAAGCCACTTGTGCTTCCTTTAGGACATACAAGCAGGAGGCACGCGTACACACACTTTCTACAAACAACTAGGGACTCGTGCTGTCAGAGCACACACACACACACACACACACACACACACACACACACACACACACACACACACACACACACACACACACACACACACACACACACTGCTTCACACTGACAGTAGGGTGTTCTCCAGTGGGATGGGTTCAAGTCTGACACGGCAGTCGTCCGTTTCTTGCTCTGTGACAGAGAATATAAACAGCTCAGGTCTTTAGATAAACACTCGATGACCTCTGTGACCCCGGGACGACTGCAGACACCTCCCTGCATTCCTGCTCACTCGCTGTCAGCACGGTGGGACCATCAACCGCTGCATATTACACAATCTGCCTCTGAGCATCTCAGCATCATCTCAATCCCCTGCTTCCTGTTGAACACATGCAAAATGCAAAATGTGATGAAGACCAACTGTGAGAGAGTGACAACAATGCACTGCTTTATATACGAGTGAGGTTTTCAAAGTTTTCACTCGCTTTTATTCTAATTTTGTTTTTAATTTCAGTTTAGTTTAATGGGGGTTCATCCGGAAGCATCCAAAAGTTTAATGTAAGGCTGTCAAAGTTAACGGGATAAAGCGTGATTAATGCATGTTTTGTGATTATAACCCTCAATCATTGATGGATGGTCAGCAGAAACAAACCTCCTTGAGTAGAAATAGAGAAAGAAACATGTCTTTTTTGTTTAACTCAAGGCGATCAAATCAATAAAATAAAATCAGATAAATATCAGAAAAATTAAATAATATAAAAACAGGATATAATATAATGAGATAGAAAAAAAATGATATATAAAAACACAATATAATATAATAATATAGAATAAAATAAAATAATCTAAAATATAACATAATTTAATAAGATAGAATAAAATTAAATAAATAAAAATGATGCTATTACAATCATTCAATGGTCATAGCGGTAATAGTGCAGTCCAGGGCTAAAAGGAAATTACTCCAAGTTAAAAAGTTAAGACACAGACACATGTCTCTGTTGAAGAATTGAATTATAAGCAGTAATATTTAAAAGGACATCTAACCCTTTAAGACGACTGTGGCAGAGCGGGTGTGTGAGAGGAAGTGACAGTGACCATGTCCTTTGACCTCTGACCCCGGCTGGAGACGTTCCTGACAGCCTGGTATCAACAGGAAACCTGTGGCCTTGACACACACTTACACACACACACACTTACACATGTTCCTGCTCAGGAGTAAGAACAGAAAGTTTGGACTTCCAGGATGAACACGGTGATGTGGTTTAATGAAAGTGAAGTGAGAGGACGCAGAGAGAGAGAGAGAGAGAGAGAGAGAGAGAGAGAGAGAGAGAGAGAGAGAGAGAGAGAGAGAGAGAGAAAGTGAAGAAATGAAGGGAGGAGGTTTTTTGTTAGATTCTTCAGAGCTCTGCTTGAGGAGGATTCATCCAAACATATGACTTTTAGAGGGTATTGATTCATATTTATAGTTGCAGACAACAATAAAAATCTGTTTGGGTTGTAAGAAGTTTAAGTCCTGTAACTGACTCTGGTTTTTTATTTAGATTTAAAGGTAAAGAGAGTTTTTCGATCATGCTTCAAACACAGAAGCTACTTTATCTCTTCCATCCATCTATCAATCCATTTTCATCCGCTTATCCTGGATCAGGTTGCAGGAGCAGCAGTCTTAACAAGTCGACTCAGACATCCCTCTCCACAGCAACGTTTTCCAGCTCCTCCTGCAGGATCTCAAGACGTTCCCAGACCAGATGGGATACATAATCCCTCCAGCAATTTCTGGGTCTACCTTGAGGCCTCCTCCCAGGTGGACACTCCCAGCCTGAACTACCTCAACTGACTCCTTTTGAAGCGAAGAGGCATCAACTCTACATCCTCCTTAGCCTCTCTCTAAGGCTGAGCCCAGACGCCTTTTGGAGGAAGCTCATTTCAGCTGCTTGAATCCTGTATATCTTTCTTTCAGTCACTACCCAGAGCTTGGGACTAAAGGGAAGGATTAGAACGTAGTTGGACTGGTAAATCCAAAGGTTTACTTTCTGATTCATCTTCCTTTGCACCGCCACGGTCCAGCTGACACAACACCTATCTGCTTTTTCATTCCTACTTCCTACAGAAAGTCTTGATGCTGTGCAGGATGACGGTTCATGAGATGCAGTTAAAGGACAGCAGCCTTAAATCTTTCGCTTAGCTCCGCCCCTAACAGGTATGATGGAGTAACACACCTTTCCTGTTTGCTAGAGAGAGAGGCTTCAGGACCCTTCACACTGTAGTTCAAGGGTTCATCCTGCTGTATATTTGTGCTGCTGTCCTGAAACCAGAGCCCACATGGAGTCTCGGCCCGGACCAGCTGAGACCCGGGGCTGAGTAAATCTCACAAGTGCTGCCTGAAAATAACCGGGGCTATTTTTATCCGCTGTCTCTGCAGCAGAAGAGGAAGTGCATAATATTTCATTGACGTTTGTTCCCTGGGCCGCTCTGTGCCAGCAGAACACCGCGGCAGTTTCCAGTTTCCACAGGAAGGCACAGGAAGCTGGAGGACGCCGATCAGGCTGCAGATGTTGAAGAGGAGGAATCTGCGGCCTGGACACACCCCCTGGAGAACAGTTTATTTAAACATTATAAACATAGAGAGAAGCTGTTACAATTTGTTTTGTCCTCTTACCATCCTGAGGAAACATGGGATGTGATTCAAGGAGAGTCTTTCAGATTAGCTTGAACCTGCTGCCCTCTTCAGGTCTCATGTTACAACAGGCGGCTGCTCAGTGGAGGAGACTAACCTGACTGTTAAATCCTCTGAAGGCTCATGAGGCCTGATTTAATGTCACAAAGGTGATGTTTACAGACGCATAGATGCAGCAGATCTGATAAAAAAACTGTTATTCTGTTACTCACTGACTCATCAGCAGCTGAAAAGACGATTTCAGAATGAAAACATTGTGAATATTAATGTCTTTATTGATCACTATCACTGTGTCTCTCCATCTGTCATCCCCCTGATGCTGTGGTTGTGAGTGACAGCTGGTCTCAGTCACGCTCGCTTTATAATAAGTGGTTCCGTCTACTATTGTGACTAAATACTGGAATATATGTTCTAAATTAAAAAGAGATGATCCCACGTTGTTCGGCTGTATTTCAAGGAAAAACTCTTCCTCTTATTCGGGTCAGTAAGGCACTTCAACCCCTGGGTCACCCGTCAACAAACTCAGGACACACATAGGGACCAGATTTCAAAGACTCTGCTGTTATTGAAAAATGTTATTGTGTAATATTTTTAATATCTTTGTTTTCATAAGGTAATGCTTTCCAAATGACTTCCTCTTCCTGCCGTTAGGATGTTGTTCCAACAAAATCTCTCGAAGGCTACCTTGAAATGGTTAGTAAACACTTCTATGGACACATAAACTTTCCTGCAGGAGTAAATCCCAGCAGTGATGCATCGGATCAGGACAAGTTCAAACCGATTTCCAAACCTTTCATTTTTTTAATCAAATGATTCATAAAACATTTTAGTGTCACTATTCTCTGATCTAAACATCTTTGTTGTGAGATAATAACAGATTAAGGGTTGAGAGCATAAGACAGCACTACTTACTTCTTCCAATAGAAACGTCTGTAATGTAAAAACGACGTCAGGAAACATCCTCATGACTATTACTCTCTGTAAATGAAGTAGATATTACAAGTTACATGAGTACTAACAGACGTATAAGAAACTACCTTTGTGGCAATACACATGGCTGTTAGCGTACAAATTTACTATCCCTATTAAATTTAAAGAATAACAATATAAAACGATACATAATGTATTTTCTACAAATTCTTATATATCAAAATTTCCTGAAATGTGATTTTTGCAAAAAGGAAGAAGACAATATAAGACATTTATTTTATGAATGCCTCGTTACTAAATTATTCTGCAGAGACGTACAGAATTTTGTTGCCAATTTTATGAACTGTTACATAAACCCCTAAAAATATAAACTTATATTAAGAAAGTGAAAATGAGAATTTGCAACAATGAAAAAAGCTTTTAACACTGCTCGGTAAATTACATTACAAAAATCAAATTTATTGATTCTAACCAACGCTTTTTAATTTTTGTCAATGGATATAAATACTTAAACTCTTTAAAATGTATAAACAACAAAAAGACACACTTTTGATTTAATACAATATTAATTAAGAGAATAAATATTTATCTTAGTTGTATTTTTCTATCTTTTTTCATGTAATATATTATTTTATCATGAATTATGATGTCATATGTGATAAAGCTCTGTCACTCGTTTTATTCTCTTTACATTTTTTGTAATATGTAGAATTATATGTATTCAAGTTTCTTATAATATATGTTATCCATTGCCTTCAATGAAGGCATGTTGTGTCAGAGTCCACCTGCAGAGGGCGCCAGAGGAGCTGCTGTTCAGTGTGACTCTTCTTATAGGACTGTGAACAGTTTTTATCGTGTATTGGTTTATTAATTAAGACATAACAATACAAAATGTTGAAACTGAATTATGTTGAAAGGATCTGAAGGTTGTTCTCTGTCTGCTCATCACCTCCATTATTGGTTCACACATCATCATCAGCAGCAGCAGCAGCAGCAGCTTCAGTCTCAGCAGAACTCTGGGCCTTAAGATTTCATCCCTCTCTGTGACTCTATAAATAGATCATATAAATTTATGATCACGCGCTCTGGTGCCACCCCACAGCTGCAACATCTGCTGTTTGGGGACAGACAGAGGGGGGGTCTCTACATTTTTAACATGACCTAAAACTAAACAAACTTCGCGCTTGAGCAAGAAGTGCGATAAAATGTTGTCGCCACTTCTTCTGTAAAGTGCATATTCAGCATGTCAAGACCTACAAAAAAGCCCATTGTAGTGATACCCGAAACCAAACCAGAAGTCAGCCATTGTGGTTTTTAGTTCTGATTATGGCGCCATTTTTTGTGCAATTTACAGGATTCAAATCTGCTGCTAGCTCCCATATTTATGTCAATATCAGAGTGTTTTTTGCTTAAATGAACGGTAAAAAGAAGGACTGACACACTAGGATCCTGTCTCACCCCTTCCCTCCATTACTTACTTTAACTCTCCCTGTCCGATTAAAGTTACTAACCATAGACCTTTCTGGAGTCCCTGAGCTCCCTTGTCTCATAGGTTCCTCTGAATCGCTGCCGCAGACGTCCTGCTGCTGTGGACGTGCCACACTCCAGATGCTACAACTACTACTATCCGTCTCATCACTATCATCTCTCTCTCTCTTCATCTCCCTCTATCCCTCTCTCCAACACGGCCTCAGCAGATGTGTGTCTAACATGTTACAATGTTACAATGTTACAATGTCATTTAGCAGACGCTTTTATCCAAAGCGACGTACATACGAGAACAAGAACAACACAAGCAAAGATCTAGAACAAGAGGAAACAAGATCAGTAAGAGTAACAAAGTGCTTCAAGTCAATTTGGGTGCAGGTACTGCCAAGCAGTTTAAAGGCAATGCACAAAAGTAAATAAGGATTTTTTTTTTTTTTTTTGTAAAATAAGGAACATCTACAATGAAGCAACCAAACCATTTAAGACTTTCTGTTACCATCATCAACAATTAACATCACCACAATAATGACCAAAGTACCAAGTGCTGGGTCACTCAAGAGCTGAACACAGATTCCCAGAGTAGAGCAGGACAGTGCGAGTCAACTGTAGCTGGAAGACATGATCTGCCACTGGGGACAACAGTGGAGAACAGTCTAGCTAAGTGCATAGTGCTTCTTAAAGAGCTGGGTCTTTAGCTGTCTTTTGAAAGTAGAGAGGGACTCTGCAGATCGAATGGAGTTGGCCAATTCATTCCACCATTTAGGGACAACAGAAGAGAAGAGTCCAGCTAGTGATTTTGAGGCCTTGTGTGCTGGAAGCACTAGGCGCTTTTCAGAGGCTGAGCGTAGCGGGCGAGAAGGGCAGTAGACCTGGATGAGAGGTTCCAGGTAAACTGGAGCGGTTTTGGTGGCTTCTTTGTAAGTCATGATTAGAGTTTTGTATCTGATGCGAGCTGCAACTGGAAGCCAGTGTAGTGAAATGAGCAGGGGAGTGACATGAGCTGTCTTAGGCTGGTTGAAGACCAGACGTGCTGCTGCGTTCTGGATCATTTGCAGAGGTTTAACTGTGAATGCAGGGAGGCCTGCCAGTAGAGAGTTGCAGTAGTCAATGTGTGACATTACAAGAAGCTGTGTTGCGTGTTCTGTCAGGTAGGGTCTGATCCACTTGATGTTATAGAGGGAAAAACGGCAGGACCGAGCAATTGAGGCAACATGAACCTTGAAGGTTAGCTGGTTATCGATCATGACACCCAGATTTCGGGCAGACTTAGTGGGCATGAGGTTTTGAGATCCAAACTGGATATTGATCTGTGGGTCCATAGTGGGACTGGCTGGAGTGATAATAAGCTCAGTCTTGGACAGGTTGAGCTGTAGGTGACGTTCCCTCATCCGTTTAGAAATGTCAGCAAGGCAGGATGAGATCCGAGCTGAGACAGTTGTGTCGTCATGTGGAAAAGACAGGAAAAGCTGTGTATCATCTGCATAGCAGTGATAAGAGAAGCCATGGGAGTAGATCACTGCACCAAGTGATGTGGTGTATATTGAGAACAGGAGGGGACCAAGCACTGACCCTTGAGGTACCCCTGTTGATAAGCCATGTATATTGGACACTTCTCCTCTCCATGATACTCTAAAAGATCTCCCTGTGAGGTAGGACTTAAACCACTGGAGGGCAGACCCTGAGATACCACGTGAGGAGAGTGTAGAGAGGAGGATCTGGTGGTTTACTGTGTCAAAAGCAGCAGACAGATCCAGCAGCAAGAGAACTGAGGACTGACCCGCTGCTTTAGCCACACGCAACGAACATGAGTCTGGTCCTGCTGGAGGTTTCTGCCTGTTAAAGGAAGTTTGTCCTTGCCACTGTAACATGCTAAATGCTGCAAAGTGCTCTGCTCATGGTGGATTAAGATGAGATCAGACTGAGTCCTGTCTGTAAGATGGGACTGGATCTGATCCTGTCTGGATGTTGGGTCTTTGTTAATAATAGAACATTGAGTACAGTCTAGACCTGCTCTGTTTGGAAAGAGTCTGGGGATAACGTTTGTTGTGATTTGGCGCCATCTAAATAAAGATTGAAAGAAATGAGATATGGACACTAAAACGTATTTTTTGTACAGGAGTGTAAACGTGTAATTCAGCTGTAAAATGCACATTTTAATATGGACTCTTATGGAGTTATTTTAACTTTTGGAGTCAGCCTTTAGTGGACACTCCAGGAGCTGCGGTTTTTTCCACTTCTGTGTTGGCTTCATCCTTTAACACCAGAGGACGTCAAATGTGGAGGTGATCAAATGACGGTATTACGGTTTATGCAGTGAGAACACGAACCAAAGTGTTCAAGCTCTGCAGCTAACAGGCAAATCTTTGTTAACAATATGACAGAGTACAGTCTAGACCTGCTCTGTTTGGAAAGAGTCTGAGGAGAATGTTGGTTGGCATTTGGCACAATATATAAATAAATGCGCCCCCTGCAGAACCGTTAAGAATCATAAGAGTGTACTCGCCTGATTTAAGGAGTGAAGATGAAACTTGAATGAACACAGGGAGTCGGTGAGTAATGTTTAATTTAGATTGTTTAATGTTAATTCCATGCTGTGTTTCCGTCAAAACGATACAGATTCCCTGTCTGTGGCTTCAGTTGGATATCCAGTAGTACAAATCAGCTCCAGGTTACACATAATGAAGCGAAACAAGAAGAGAAACAAAGAAAAATCAGCAAAGAAAGAAAACCTCTGGACCTAGAGGAGCTTTTAGTAACAATTAGGGGAGAAACAGCAGAAGAAGAACATGTGTTAACTCATGCAAGCACGACTGATTTTGGGCTCTCTGTGGAGAAACGGGGCCGAATCGAGACTTTGACACAAGTGAGAAATCTCCCAATTTTTTTGCACGTATTAAAACCACCAGCTACGATAGGTTGACCTGCAGAGACTCAGCATGTGTGCACAGTTACAGTATTTCAGCACAAAGTACAGTCCAAAGACAACTACAAAAACATGACAACAGAATCACTATGGTGTAAAAGTTAAGCACTTTTTCTGCTCCACGTGGATATCGCCAAATTTTGCCAACTTCCTCTGAAAACCTAAGTTCACAAAAAGGGCACTTCGAGTTTCCCAAAGTGCCCGTCAAACGGTAAAATGATTTGCATGACATTTCTCTAAAAACAGATAAAACAGCTCCCATAACTAATCGTCGACATTATCAGTAATAAAAGTTAATTTCTGTAATTACATTAAGAAAAAAAATTCTCATTACATCCAGCAACTGATAAAAATATTGAAGAAAAAGCAAAAACAAAAATACAATAATGAGAACAAAGATAACATGTCAGAACCGCTTGTACCAGGACACAAAAACAAAAACAATCCAGGGACTCCTTCTTTCTCTCCGGCTCTCTAACGTCGTATTTCCTGTCTCAATTAAGTGGTTTTACTTCGATGCTGTAAGGACTAATATAAAAATAAAAAAGAAGAGAAAAATAAAGTTGTTAACTCCGCGGCCCTGCTGGGTCGAGGAGCTGCAGAGGTGGAAGAAAGGAAAAGGAGGAGAGAGGAGGAGGAGGAGGAGGAGGGAGGTGAGGGGACGGATAGGGAGATGGAGGAGGATGAAGGAGTGTGAGGAGGTGAAGGGGGGAGGGTCTCAGGTTGTTGGCTGTAGGTGGCATAGTCTCACTGGGCCTCGTCCTCAACGTCTTGCAGTGCCTCTTTGTTCTGTTCTTGTTCTGCTGCAGAGAGAAAAAGAAGAGTGTGTTGTTTTTAATCTGAATTTAGAGATGAAGAAGAGCTTTCACTTTCACAAGAGAGACACACAACTTAAAAGGTAGATTAAAAAAAGTGGAAAAAAAATCAGTAACACTTCAAATCTCTATTTATTAACAGATTATAAACAAACTATTATTAAAATGCCTGACTTCATTCTGCATTTTTATTGTTTTGTTGCAACTTCTGTCCTCACTTTCCAAGAGCAGAAACTGCTTTTATCAACATTAATATGTGACCAGAATTTAAATCATTATAATGGATTAATTATAAGTACTCTGAGTATTTAATAATATCTTATGTTTGGAAAAATCTTCATCTACTGAGCAAATATCTGCAATTGGACTCCCTGTCGAGTGCTTGGTCTGAATCCAATAGTGTTAAAAAATGTTAAAACAAAGGCAGCACATCTCAAAGTCAAAGTTAAGACAAAATATTAAAGTTTCATTCGTTTATTTGGATCATCACAATAAATAAATGCAAACGTGTTTCGGACAAAAGCACAAGGCCTTCCTCTGAGTGTTTGTAAGACTGAAAGTGTAAGATCCAAATATATCCAGGACTTACAGATGTGCTGCCTTTTTATTTTTAATATATTTGTAAGAACTTTAAATTTATGTGAAAAGTAGATGAGTCTGCACACCAGAAGCTGAAGTATCACCATGAGTGACTGTGCAAAAGGTCATTCTTTCCAAATTCTCCTGCAGACGACCTTTATTTTGAAGGACCCAAAGTTTGACACCCAGGAGTCACAGAGCCATACATGCACACCTCACTGACTGTTCAGAGTGATGCAGCTGCTCAGAGGAGACTCTTGTAACCATGGTTTAGTCATTTGTCATATAAAGTTTCTAATTATGTTATGTTGTACAGACTTCGTGTTTATATATCATTTTTACTCTTCTTTGTAGAGACCACACTCAAAGACAAAGATACATGTCAAAGAAAATAAAAGAGTGGAAATCTGAAGAGAGTGTCAGCCTGGTATATTTCACCATCAATAACATTTCCTGTTCTCACCGGACGAGCTGTGATGATTGCAGCCTTTCAGATAGAATCACCAGCTAAGAGAAAATCACCTTGAGGTCTGAAGTGTTGCATCCAGTACACCACCGCCTCTTTTACAGTGATGTTTTGGGCTGTTGCTCTTCATCAGACATGCAACAGGAGGAAACGTCACTCATGGTGACACTTTAAATGCTATTTGTAGCAGCTTCTGGTGTGCGGACTTATCTACCTTTCACGTCTGCTATCTCTGTGCGGCACCCAGTACTTCAGGTTCTGGATGTGCGTGCCACAGGGGAACCTCTATCTTTACTTTTGTGCACATATGTTAATGTGCTTTATTGCGTTGACTGTGTCTTCTTGCAGAGAAAGTTCTCTCTAAAAATCCTAAATCATAGTCTGCAAACATCAGACTGACTTCATGCTGAATGCATGTGAAGAATCAAACTGTGTGCCATGGTAAAGTCCAGTGATCAGAGAGGGAGCGGCGTGAGAAGAGTGATAAAAACTAAACTTCACACATGCAGGAATAAAACTCTGGAGGGAAAAAGGCATCAAACATTCAGATTCATTATTTTACTGTCCGGACAAAGTGTGCACACGTGAGGTGATGAGCTGAGGGCGAGCAGCTCAGAGTGCAAACCACTGGATGTGAACGGTTTGTGTCGTGTAGGTCTGAAGGTGGAAATCTCTCTTTGTGCAAACACAAGTTTCAGTGTGAGCTTAAGTTCTTAGATCTCATTCACCAAGATTTTAATTTGCACATTTCGATTTCTCTCTGTCAGTCTTATGTCTGTGCACAAAGCTCTGCAGTCTCATGAGCTGAGCACTGGAGGGATCTTTACCTGCTGATTGGAGAAACTTGTACAAGCTACAAACTTAGCAGGAAACGGCATTTATCAACGTGACACAGGTGAGAACGATTCTGCAGCTTCAGAGCAGGATGTCTGACTTCTCTGAGGAGCTTTCAGTAAAAACAAGGAGGGTAGGTTCGGTGAATGAGGCCCAGAGTTTACAGACCGACCAGGTGAGTGAGGGGGCGACAGGTGAGTGGACTAAAGAGTTAAACCAGGAGTGAGTCAGTGCTGAGAGGATGGAGGCAGCAGCCACACACACACACACACAGAGCTTCAGGTGAGCAACACTTACAAAGAACAGTTAACACGAGGAAATGAACGGGCAGGTTTGTTTCCTTTAGGACTCTACAGCAGAGGAACGAGAGAGAGAGAGAGAGAGAGAGAGAGAGAGAGAGAGAGAGAGAGAGAGAGAGAGAGAGAGAGAGAGAGAGAGTCAGAGAGCGACATAGAGAGAGCGACATAGAGAGAGCGACATAGAGAGAGCGAGAGCGAGAGCGAGAGCGAGAGAGAGAGAGAGAGAGAGAGAGAGAGAGAGAGAGAGAGAGGAGTCACTCAGAGAGGTGACTCATTGATGCTGCTCCACACTGAGAACACTAACAGCTAGGATGAATGAAAACATGAATCAACACTGATTAAAGAAAAGGGTTAGTGTAACTGTTATTAAAGCTGCGAGGTGGAAAAGCAGGGGATGGATTCTGAGGTAGGACGACGTTTAGCTCATTAGGACTTTGACTCCACATGTAATGCAGTTAGACAGAGAAACTCTGTATCCCAGCGTTCACACTATGAGCAGCATGATCCAGGTCCTGAGAGCTTCAGCTCACGTCTGTCTTACTGCACAGAACAAAGCTTATGCACGTGTATTCAGTTCCACTTTATGCAACCTAAACCTTTCAGGATCAAACCTCAGAGAGAATTTAGTCCAGTCCACACAGACCAGTCCTCACTGATCTGCTGCATCGGCGCAACGTTGCGTGTGAGTTGTGAGATGAAGATGATGGAGAACCACAGCGGATGATCTAAAGTTTGGCTGAGCTTCACTAAAACTGATAACGACACAACAAGAGAGGAAGCACGTTTAATATGACCAAGCATTTCTATCAACACGGTGGGAATTTAAGGGAACACTCTGTCTTCAATGTGCTGCAGTCTCCTGTTCAAAAAAACTCCACAACTGTGAGCTCACATTGAGGTAAACAAATGATGTCTATTTTTGCATCGGGTTCCTACAAGGAGTTCCTGTGGTGCATACAGAGGATGAAGGGCGAGATGAACGAGGGGAAGGTCTCTGTGCAGTGGTAAGGTTTGTGTTAAAGTCAAAAAGTTGAGTCACCAATGCTCAGGAGTGCAGAATGCATCATGCACCTTGACACAGATTTAAATTCTTGTGTGTTTAAATCATATTTTTCTTTTACTTAAATAGTTTGGTTTGAAACTTTCCTTAGTCATCTATTTCTCAATAAGAAAGACTTTTAATGGAGGAAACAAGATGAATCCTTGTCCAACAACAGACTTATATTTCTTCCATCACTCAGCTCCTTCATTCTTTTAACCTCCCTCACTCTTCTTCTCGTCTTTGCTCTACTCATCAGCCATTAACTACACATCTTAAGTTTCCTGCTCCCAAAATAAATCCAATGTAATACGTAAAGTATCCTCCTTGTTGTTTGTTGATTAAGAATGCTAACAGACAGTAAAGTTTTTGCCACCGCATCAACAGGCAGAGCTGACATGTGAGTACTTTGAATTGTAGCAGGGTTTCGACCAATTAGAATCAAGTATAAATTGACACAAAAAGTGGTCGCCTGAAGACGGCTTCACTTTTGTACAAGTGAAGGTGAAGGCGTGTCGTCCATCGTTACATACGCCACAGCTATTTACGACCGTGATAACCTGACTCACGAGGTTTCTCTCCTGAGTAAGAACTACTTTTTTATTAAACATATAGAAGACAGTTATAAACAAACAAAGTAGCACGTTAGCATCCAACAGAGCCTGAATCAGGCCGCTCAGAGTTTATAGATAGGTTTAAATGCAGAGGATGAGTGAGTTAGTTCAGCAGCATGGAGTCCTGGACACAGACTTCTTATATATTCTAGTAGAGTGTTGTGAGCGAGCGTCTTACCTTCTCCCTGCATATCTGAAGTCCATAGTGTCAGGTTGTCACGTAACAACTGCATGATAAGTGTGGAGTCCTTGTAGCTGTCTTCACTCAGTGTGTCCAGTTCTGTGATGGCGTCATCGAAAGCACACTTTGCCAACCTGAGGAAACACACGTTGGTTATTAAGTCATTCTTATGAACTTATAAAGCATGCCTCAAATATGTGACAATATGAGCTTTGGAGATAACTATAGAGAGTGCATAAATATATATTAAAGAGTGCTGAAGTGTTGCCCTGTGTTTGCACGTTCCTCCTGAATCCAGAATCATTAAAAAGCAGCTTTTTTTTTTAATAGAAACTGGCACCATTAAAGTGACAGTGAGCTTCATGTGACTGTGAAAGCATGGCAGTTATCCCAGGCCCCTATCCAACAGGTGAAGTAAACACAAGCCCAGTGAGGAAACAGAGCTGGCTCACCTTCATTCTCTTATTTATTACGACATCTTCAGGTTGTTAGAGGTGCAGAAATGTTCATAACATGATGACAAATAGCGATTTATTGTGAAGCCGAACGTCGTATGAGCTTTTACAATTTCAGTGACAAAACATTTGATTTTATAAATCCCTGATGAGTGTGGGGAGCTCTATCACAATCCTAAACTTCATACATGTGTGAGTGTAGAGCTGAAGCTGCACAGTGGAGTGAAGAAAAGTGGTGTTACTGCTCCTTTAATTCAGATTGAACTGTAGCAGGTGATAGTTTCAGAGGTTTTAAAGCAACCACAGCATCTTTTTTTACTCTTACTCAACGCTGATTTTTATCAGGGCATGTTATTTGCTAGTGTTGGAAGTTAGGGGAGTATCCTGCAGATGACAGAAGATGCATTGATAAAAATCTAATAAGCAATGTAGTAGCTTCGACTAAAGGCATCTTTAATTCTTTATTTTTTAGGGAAGAGATGATTGAAGCTTCTGAGTTCATTCTTTCTCAATGCTCTCTGCAGGTTGAGCCTCGGGTGTTGTAAGCTGAGTTTGGGGGTCAGTTTCATCGCTTTAGAGGTTTTAATCACGGCTGAATTATCTGCTGACGATTAACAAACTGACCTGTTACTTAAAACCAGAATAAAAAAGTAGATACATGTTGAAATAACTCCTTTCCTTACTTCCAAATGACAGAATATTTAGAGTAATCTGGTTGCATTTCATAAATTGAAGCAACCAAATCACAAAAAGGGACGTTAGCATGTTCTGTTCAGTAAGGGAAGTTGCCTTAGTTTAGTTTAGGAGCTAAAATCTGCATTAAAACTGCTGTTAGTGTATTTCTGCAGAGTGACGGGATGTTAGAGCTCTTCATGAACGCTACACCAACTTCATTACGATCCCATGACCAGATATTTTACTGCTCTGCCCTAATGCACATGTTTTAAATGGAGTCATTTTAAGCTGACTTATTATTATTGTTGATAAAAGGTACACAGTGTAAGAGACAGAAACCTGCAGGCGCGGTCAGGCGAGTTGAGGATCTCGTAGTAGAAGACGGAGAAGTTGAGGGCGAGGCCGAGGCGGATGGGGTGCGTGGGTGGCAGCTCAGACAGGGCGAGATCCGTAGCGGTTTTGTAGGCCACCAGGCTGTTCTCCGCCGCCTCCTTTCTGTTGTTGCCCGTAGCGAACTCTGCCAGGTACCTGTGGTAGTCGCCCTTCCTGGAAAAGGAGATCAACATATAGGTTCTTAAAGTGTTCACAGTCCGGTCGATGACTCCACAATCAGACCGCAGCGCTCTTACATTTTGTTGTAGAAGACCTTCGACTCTCCCATTACAGCAGAAGGAAGTAGGTGCCTTTCAAGTGCTTCCAGGATATCACCGCAGATCGTCTTCAGCTCGTTTTCAACCTGAAAACAAAACAAACACAATTATTAATTTTTCATTGTTTTCCTCTGAAGCTCCGTCTCTCAGGAGACCGACTTATTGTTTTCAATTCTGGGTGCATCATCAGCACAGACTGTCCCTAAAATATACGACAGCATACACTGTGTGCTCTACACAACATGAAACTGCATCATGTAGGTGGGGTTTATTTTGGCCTCACTTTTGTACAGCCTCCTCCCATATTTCATCAATTTAAAGTAAAGTATGTTGATTTTTCTGATAACTATATTAAAGCCTGTTAGGGACGCACCGATTCACAAACAGATATCAACCCGATCCTAAAGGGGCGTTCAAACCAAACGCACAAGTTAAAAAATCTGAAGTCAAGCGAATCATTAGTGCCGTGATAGCCAATCAGAGTGCAGATCCTCCTTTGATGTCCAATGTGACATACTGACCGGCAGAGATTCATTCATCTGGAATACATAGAAGACATTGATTATATCTCTGTGTGACTTCCCCAAACTCTGTGACACTTCCTGTTTTTTAGAGGAACTGAAATAAACCGGAGCTCACTTTAGGAAAGTGAGTGAGGAGGATTATCTGCTAAGTTGATAAAACCTTTGTCCGTCACTTGATCCAGCTACCGGTTGTGCTTGCATGTTAGCGCTGCCCGAATTTACATAACTGGCGTCCCCATTTACAACAGACACAAGTGGCGCTTAAAGGGACTCCCCTCTTTTCACAAAATTTTGCATCTTGCGGGTGTTCACAGTTGGTGTGAACGCAACATTATACCTGTAACCAATTACACATGAAATGTACCCTGAACTCCTCACTGTGAGGATGAGACCAGTAGTTATGTTTTGGCAACATCAGGCTTTCTAATATCTTATGTCACAGAATTTAATCAAATGTTGGGTTTTCTGTGGGAGCATGTGAGCAGCGCGGGAGAGGAAGAGGATTTTCTAAGATCCTGGAGCCTTGCCTCATCTCCTCTTCACCATTTCACCACAGTCCCGCTTAGATAAAGAATCTGAAACTACCCGACAAAGAAGGTATAGAAAAGATGTTGATAAAGGAGTTTAAAGGAATCAGAAAGTGTACAGGTGACTTCCCCGGATAACTACTGAGCTGTTTTTGTAAACCGATTTAGCAGTTTCAGAGATTTTGGATGAAGTGTCGGGGGATTTAACGGCAGCAGCCTGGAGGCTTTGAGCAGAGAGACGAAGAGCCAAACAGCATATGGCGGAGGAGCAGAGAGCGCTCACATCCTCCATCATCATCACTGTGGCTGCTCTCTGGACAACATCTGTCCTCAGAACGCCCCGGCTAACAACCTTCTTACGGCCCGTTAGCAGCACCAACATTTAATTTGCTAATTGAGTTCAGATTTAATCGAACGCTCACCAGGTGCTGGTTTGGTGATAGAAGAAATGTGTCCACAAGGGGATTTAGGGGATGAACTAAATGACGATGCAAACGCAGGATTACCAATCTCTGAATCCCATTAGGTCATTGACTGCAGTCCAGCGGCCCCTCCCAGCTCACTGACACACTCCGGCCTCTCCCAGAGAAATAAGCAGCTCTTATTTCCCTTCATAAAAGCAGGAGACAGTGGAAGATCTGCCAAGGATGACTCACATGCAGTCTGCTTGGTAGCTGCTCACAGTGTGTGTTATTAATACGAGCTAGTGTTCTTAGATTAGCACAGCAAATGCCTTGAATCGAGGCTCATATCGGGACAATGGGACACGATGAATGTGTGAAAGTGATTGGTGAGAGCTCACCGTTTGCCTGTATTCCCGGATCATCTTCAGCTTCTCCTCTCCGCCCTTGTTCTCTTCCCTCTGTTCGATGCTGCTGATTATCCTCCAGGAGGCTCTCCGAGCGCCGATCACGTTCTTGTAGGCCACTGATAGTAGGTTTCTCTCCTCCACTGTGAGCTCCACGTCCATGCCGGCCACGCTCTTCATCGACACCACCATCTCTGTTAGGGGAAGAAACATCACACCTGAGACACCTGAGCTGATAACCTCCTTGTGAAGAGAAGGTCTAAAGGGGCGAGAGATCTGATGGTCTAAGAATCGCAGCATCACTCCCTAATTTCAACCAAATATGAAACACAATTTGACTCATTTCTTCAGACAAAGTGACTCACACATTATCATAGTTGCCTGGTCTTATCAACAGCATAAGTTAAACCTGGCGTGACATCTGCATGACAAACTAGTGATGTTAACGTCAGCTAAAGTGAGCGTTCCCAGATGTATCACACCCTGCATTTCCACACTTCAGCTGACTGACGAAACATCTTTGTGTTTCTTAAATGTCAACGAAATCCAGTTTGAGACTCAAAAATTGAACCTGTAAATGCTTCTCAACACTCAGACTAAAAACAGCGTCTTCATCTCTCTGATTTGAAATCTTATCCTCTCTGTTATGATCAGTATCAGAGGCGGGGAGGCTCCTCATCCTCACAGTCTGTGTCTGCAGTGAGAAACAGGACTTGAGGTGAGTCTGAGAGCTCTGATCCGAGCTGTAGTCAAAGTCTGCCTTTGTGAAACCGGCCCCTGCAGCCACCACAGATTTCATATCTTCAGGAGCGGATCTCACCCCTGAGAGGATCCTTCCACAATCACTTCCAGAACAACAGAGCTCAGTGTGATTAGGTGAGCGGTTTAAGCTCTGCAGCACCTGCTGGATGCAGCTCTACTGAAGAGACAGGGTCTGACTCCACCCCGAGGCTCAGTGTGGAGACAGAGCAGCTACTCATAAAGGTAGAGTGCTGTGGCTCGGCGTCTCTCCACCACATCCTTTCACTCTCAGAGGTTTCTGTGTTGTTGTCTCGCTGAGAATGAAGTTAAGATCTGAACTCGACGCTGGAATCTCTCAGGGCGGAGATGTTTTGAAAAGATGTGCAGAGCAGAAACAAACTGACTCTTATCTTCAAGTTTTACTGAAGCTGAGGAAGATTTGCACCAAGAAAGCTTTTGAATTTATTTGGATATTGTCACTTTATAATTTTCTTGCACAACATCAGTGTTTTTTACTTATTTTTTAAAACGTTTAATTGTAATTTTGTATTCAATTTTATTCATTGTGTGTTTTAACTTATAATTATTTATTTTTGAAGTTGTATTTCTGGTCTTTTTTGAGCCTTTATTGACAGGACAGCTGTAGAGAGACAGGAAATGTATGGAGTAGAGAGTGGGGGCAGTAAGTGGTCATGGCCAAGAGTCGAACCAGCAACCTCTGCGATGAGGACCAAAGCCTTTATACATTGGCCACTTGCGCTCCAGTTATTTTATTTATTTACTGCACCGTGCAGCACTTTGGTAAACTTAATTGTTTTTTAATTATTTTTTAAAGTGTTTTATTCTGATTCTTTTATTTTATTTTCATACATTGTTTTATGTTCTGTGTGTTTTAACTTATGGTAAACTTGATTGTTTTTTTTCACATTTTTAAAAGTATTTCATTCCGATTATTCTATCTTATTATAGCTTTTTATGTTCCATGTGTAAAATTGATTGTTTTTTAAAATGTGCTGTATAAATAAAGTGGATTGACTGGAACATCAGCATGCCTTCACAAAAAACTGCTTTAAAAGAGATAAAAAACATTGCAAATTGTTTCTATAATGCAGCAAAAGCAGGAAGAAAAATGGGGAAAGCATGGATAAATGTTATCAAAATATTTTGTACAACTGAAGCTACTTTTGTGAGTATGCATATTTGCATATCAGCCATGGAAGGACTTCTAAAAGGAAGATTCAATATTAAGTCAACAAATCTGAATTATTTTAACCTAGTTAGACTGATTGCAAAGAAGTTTTTTGCACAGTATTTCACGCCACACATGCATGTCATTGTTGGCCCTCTTGTCATCATGTAACCACAGGATTCAGACAGAAAGAGGGTCAACTGTTAATATGAGGCTGAAACTTTTGCCACCTTACTATGTGGAGCCAAGGAATAAATGTGTCGATGTCATGCTACATTTTGCAGACCTAGTGTAGAATAACAATATTAATCCTGTAACTTTACAATTCAGCCAGTGACCACAAATCACGTTGTAAATAGACCCGGGTCCCAAATCCCGTGAATGAGTCATGGCACATTCACTTCACGTTACTGGGCAACGCTGGTCGTGGCAGGCGTCTAAAAACAGCCACCGACGCTGTAATAAGGCCTGTAATGGTCTGACAGTCTGTCAGGGGAGTACCAGGGAGTCAGAGACACAGGAGTCATTTCAGCAAATCGATCCTTGCAGGGGGAACACCCCACCAAGAGAACAGCTGCCCTCCCACTCCCACTTTCACACATCAAACTTACACTAGCAAGATAATCTCGCATCTGACACACTTGGGAAAAACACTCCCCTAGTTCAGGGGTTCCCAAATTTCTCAGCCCTCTACCCCTAAAATATAGGTGCCAAAGACTTGTGACCCCCACTGCCCCTCAAAGTGATTTAATGTGTCTTCATTTAGCTGGTCTGCAGAACATTAACCTACCTATATGAGCATGTGTCTGCGTTTCCTGTGCCATAATGAATTAACCTGCTGCTACTGATGCTTTTGATAATTAACTGTTCACTAAACCTAAACTGAGGAGTCATCTGGTAAAAAGAAAGGCAGAAAACTCATTATATTTTCTGTTTTCAAGGTTTTATTTCAAGTGTAGCTACTATTTTTGTTGATATTTTTTACTAGAATGGGTGAGATGTACTATTTTTAGATAACTTTAGACTGTCCCACACTTTGAGATCCCCGGATCTAGTTAATAAAGTCACAAATTAAAGAACATGGTGGGTTAACTCCTGTATGAAGAGCTAGCATGGTGCAAGAGAACTCCTGACAGCTCATGGTGCGTGCTCATTGCAAGCGAAGCGACAAAATTCGCTTGTATTCATTGTGAACGACAAGCGGTGGATTCGCTGTTGGGATTTCATGGGAGGCGAACAAAGCTGGCGACACCTCTTTCACATCATCTTGTATTCCTAATCATATCATTATCGCAAATTAACAGCAGCAGTGATTCATATTCAGTGAAACACCCTCAGTGTGACCGGTTTAGATAGGAAAGTTTCATCAGCCACTTCGACGAACAGTTCGCCTAACGCAGACTAACGTCCGCCCTGCTCGGCTGGTCACTCGAAGCGTGAATTGAGAAGTAAATCAAAGCAGCTCTAAATGAGGGTATTTTCGCGCACTAGTCTATCCTTTTTTACTTTTAATTCACGACTATCACCTAAAATGGATGAATGCTATGTATCCCAGCAGCGAACCGGCCGCTTGCAGCACACAATACATGGGAGCGAATTATCCACCGCGTCTGTTCGCTTTCAGTCCGCACGCACCCGTCCGCTGAGGTGATCCGCCATTTTGTTTTATCGCTAGCTCACTTCACTAGCGTTACAACAAAAATCACATCCACACAATCTAACCAAAAGGACAACACATTCCCTTGTAATGCATATTCATCTAATTTAGCATTATATTCTTCTTAAAATGAGCTATTCGCCGTGTCACTGACTGGTTCGCCCAGGCCGCATTAGCTGCCTTGTTAGCCAGTCGCTAGGCGAACATGTCCCACACCGAGCCAACCTGCGGGTCTCTTACCGTCATATCGCTCTGCCTGCTCGGCCAGTTTGGCCTGATAAACTAGGTCCTCTCGCTCGACCATGGTGAAACGAGATGCAGGTTGAATTGTCTAGCTACAGAAGGTGACAGTTCCTCGGGATAAGCTCGGCGGTGAGTGTCGGGTCTGTCGGCGGGTCGATGGTTGGTGTGTTCCGCCCCACCGGCAGCAGCGCTGAGCTGATGGAGTAAAGATGGCGACCACCAGTCTCCTCCGCGGACTGACGCACATGAATCACCAGATATACGTCCCCTTGGAAATAAGGACTGTTACAATGTAAGGCGTGATCTCTGCAAACTGACATTGAGGATACTTAATGTATTTGTAGTTTACATTTGCATGCTCTCAGTTTATTCTGATCATTATCTCCACAGAAAAGAAAAATGTAATAATATCTGCAGGGGCGGGTCCAGACTTTCTGAGTCGGGGGTCCCACCTGGAACACTGACTCATGCTGGAGTGGCCTAAATAATGCACACACAAATGACTCGTTTATCATTTAAATGTCTCTACTCATTTCATCTACTTAAAAAACTTGAATAAGAGTATCCTATAGATGTGACACACCTGTGTGTATTTTTTTTAACTTCAAATACTAACACAACAGAGTGGCAACATGTACATCTATTTTTTTTTTAAGAACTGTGTCCACTCAGGTGGAGTGTCCACTGCCGCTGTTTTTTGTGCTGGAAGCGCCAAAAACCTCAGCTTCAGAGCGCTTATCACTCGCATGTACTGTTACTAGGTAGCGAAAGTCGAAAAAAAGTCACTTCCGTGTCCCATGAGGTCTGTTTTAAAATGCTCTGTATGCTTCGTACATGCTTTCATTCAACTGCATTTTAACATGAAGCTTTAAAAAATATTGAGAGAAATTGCATCAGAGCATCAGCAGCAGATCTAAACCAGGAAATGATATCTCGACAAAACAAGTGTGATGACTTTCTCCTCCGCAAGGACCTCCACCATTGTGTTGACGAAGATTATTGCAGAAGTCCCGCCCCTTCTTGATTATGATTGGTCGGTGATCAAGAAGTGACATTGATGAGCGTGGCGGTGTTCCAAAAGTTGAACTATTTTCCCGAGAGCGCTGCGACGAGCGCTGACACTAAGAGCGTTTTTGCGCTGAGGGCGCTGAGCGTTGAAAACACTGAATCACATTGAGTTTGAATAGAAAAACGCCCAAAACACCAGCAGTGGACACGCCCCCTAACGCTGTTTTTTCCTGCTTTTTTTCAGTGCTTATTGTTTTCACTGCATTATTATTATTATGTTCATCTGCACTCTGGATTTGGCAGATTTATTTATGTCTTTTAATATTTTCAACTGTTCTTGTACAGATAATATTCTTATTTAGAATTTTAGATATAGGCTTCTATATTTATCTATAAAACGCCCTCATTGTCAGCTGATATCAGTCGCTGCACTCATAAGGAATAGACGAGACTTCTGATCTCAACTTTGTCAACAACAATGGTGAAGGTCCATGCAGAGAACAAACAAACCACGCCCTTTTTTAAAGGCACAATAATCAGGTCGAGAGCTGCTGCTAATGCAACAATACGATAACTAAATTTTTTTTACATTTCTTTTTTAAATGACTGAAAGAAAGAAAATCAGAAGCAACAGTAAGTGTCTGATATTAAAGTTGTGGTTGCTGCCAGAGGAAAAATATGCGTGAATGGACACCACTCCTTCAGGCTCAAAAAGAAAATGTTGTCCAAGGTGAAAATTATTTGTGCTTGAAAAAATTGTACATACTCCTCCACACTGTCTATTGGCATCATTTTATTATCAGATATCAGACTTGACTAAGTCATAGCTATGTTATTAACTGTTATTAACGGACTTTCTTTAGGACACACTGTCATATTGATTCCCTATTAGCTTTTTGTGTTGCTTCTCAACATTAGACATTTTGATGCTTGTAAATATGAAATATACAGTACGGCTTAAAACAAGATCTATCACATCATGTCATGTCGGGTCTTGTGTCGAGTAATGTTGCATCGAGTCGTCTTTCATCTCGAGTTATCGTGTCATATCACACCTTGTATCACGTTGTGTCATGTGGCATCGTCATCTCGTATCATATCATTTCACATCTTGTTGTATCACGTTGTATCACGTTGTGTCATGTCGTGTCATGTCGTGTCGTCATCTTGTATCATGTCATATCACATCTTGTCGTGTCGTATGACATTTGAAGTTCAGGGTAAAGCTTTTCCTCAGCATCACATGAAAGTTTCACAGGTTTCACAAAGTTGAAAGTAAGTAGACACAGATAATCATCTGTCATGGGTTTAACTTTATTTACTAGTATATTAACACATTACATGCTACAGAAAATAAAAAGGTAATTTGTCAATCGTCTTGAAAGAATATAGTGTTATAATAAAATGGCACAATTTGATATTAACACAGTTCCCGTTGGCATTTTTGCCACCCCTTCCTTTGCATGAAAGGAAATGAATGACTTCATGCAGGGCTACTAAAAAAATACTTCTTGGTGGTTTCATTGGCAACACAATTTTTAAGATGAGTCATGAAGGTGAGCACCTGCCGAGTGCGTGTGTGAGTGAGAGAGAGTAGCGTGATTTGATCAAAAACACACGGATGGACCTCGTAGAAAAGCTGGCAGTAAACAAAAAGTTACTTTCCAAGAAGTCAGCCAAATATTTTCTTAATAAAATAATTTTTAACAAAAGTTTGGATAGAAAATCAGGCAAAGTTCAAAGGTCATGAGAGCTTATGTGTGGGAGAAATCAAGGAGAATTAAAAACCCTAAAAAAAGAGCAATCATCGACGCAGATGAGCGTGAAAGCAGTAAGTGCAATCTGTTTCAATCCAAATTTCATCTCCTTCAAACTCATCATGCAGCAGAGTATGCTTTGAATTCTCTGGATGCTGCGATAGTGCCACCTAAAGGCGAGAGTGCACCTGCCAAAAATACAAAGGAGCTCAAATTCAAAGTCTGGCAAAATTTAAGCCTGCTTCATGTTACACAGAGTGATGATTGTCAGGTGTCAACAAAAAGACTGATTCAAAATAAACAGAGGAACACATTTTTAGGGGGGAGGAAGGCAATTTGGACCAACACATAATTTGCTCTTCTAATTGTCTCATTGATTGGCAACACAAACATGGCAGAAGGTAGAAATAAAGCAGTAAAAAGAGGCGGCTTGTGCATTAAAATGAAGAAGGCTTTAAATAAAGAAGGCCGAGGGGGAAGAGAGGAAGAGGAGGATGATTTTAAAAAGGGTGCAAAGTGGAGGCATGATTATAAAATGGTTAAAAAGAAAAAGGGCAGGTACCAAAATAAAACCATGGTCTCCTTAACGAGATGTGAACACACAACGTTTGTCTGTTTCTGCGAAGGAATATTCAGTGAGTCGAAAGTATGAGAAGACGCTACGAGCTAACATGGTGGACAGCCTACATTCACTCTGTTCAACTTCATCCAGACGCAGAATGAGCACACACGTGGCCTCGAGAGGGCTGGGGGGCGAACAGATGAGGCCCCCCTACTCCCTCTTTGAGTCACCCATCGCTCCCTCCCGACATGCAGCAGTAAAAAGTGAAAACACCCAAATCCTCCCGGAGAAAAAACAGAAACCAGCTATGAAGAAAACTACAAATATAACAAAAAACAATATCTTAGCATGTAATGATAATCACATAGTACATCATTTCATAACAATATGTTCTTTTTTCTTACAAAAGACTACTTGGTGGTACTTGGTCATAGTAGATGGGTGAGTCGGGCTGAGGTGAGCCGGGGTGGGAGGTGTTACAGGTTGAATGTAGTGTTGCCTTTGTCATCACCTCATAATAGTCTTGAAGTTTCTCAGGTTTACCTCCCGGGGGGCTGCTCGTCTACGGCTATGAGGACTACATGAAGGCGATCCAAGCTGCTGGTCTCAACTCAGGTGTTTCCTGTGTTTGGTATTTTGGTGTTCAGGGTGTCCTGTCGGCAGCGTGTCTTTCTGGGAGATAAGAGTTCTAGTGTTGAATCTCCCCGCTGTTAAAAGCAGTGTTACAGGTCCTCTGCTCTTGTCTGTCACGGTCCTGTTGAGCTTACAGTGATGCTGCATTCATGTCCAATTACAACAAATATAGATGCAAACTTCTAACCTCCAGAAACCTTAAAAATCAGCTTCAGTCTGACGTTGCAAATTTTAAAAACCTTTAAGCATCATTTTAGCAACACATTTCTGTCCAGGTGTCACGTGTTTCTAATTTCCTGAACACCTGAAGGCACCATCGAGAAGGAGCCAGGGTTGAGAATAACTGCGATGCATTTATTCTTAATAGAAATGCTTCTATTTGTTTTCCTGCCAAGTTAAAAGGAACAAAAGTCTCACTCTTAGCACAAAGCCAGGAAGTAGGACTTAAGCTCTCGTGTTTGATTGCGAACAAGTTTACTCAATCAGTACTTCCATGTGTTTTAACCCTGTTGATTAAAGGAGCAGTGCACACACTTATTAAACACAGTGTGCGTTACAAACCACAAATCCTGTTCAAATTAAGTTATTGTGATCTGGTTTAATCGCACCTGATGAAACTCACACTGACTGAAGCTCCACAGACGGATTAAAGACAACAAGTTCACTTTACTTCTCTTATACTTCTCTTATACTTCTTAATTTATCTGTCCTGTAATAGCAAATTACCTTCAAACAGAGATGCAATCTCCTTTAACCTTTGGGAAGAAAGCGAGGCAGCATTTTGGAACAATTTGAAACTATCCTTTCAAAAAAACACCTTAAGGCATGGATGTTTTATTATGTCCAGTGTTCGGTTGTTTTAAAGGTTCATTTGATGCTGAAATCCTTCTTTTTTAAATTCTGGATCAGGTCATCCGGCTCATTTTGTTCTGGTTGTATAAATAAAGTCTGGATTTGGTTGACCATTTCCAGAAACAGACCTTTAGAATACCTAATCCAGATTATTAGCGCTCCAAAAGGACTACATGTTTGACTTTAAAGACGTTTGGTGAATAATTCTAAGACGAAAAATCCTTTTTTACAATCTTAAAATCCCTCTCATTGATCCCGTCTTTGAAGTGATTCCAAAAATCAAGAACTAAATATTTTTCAGGGTCAGGATAATCTGGATTCTTTTAATCAGAGTTTCTCAATCCGACTCAAAACTGTTGAACACAGGGAACCAGCTTGGCTCAGTTGGTAGCTTAGGTGCCCCGTGTACAGAGGCTGGTCCTGGCATGATTTAGTGCACGTCATTTCCTGTCTCTCTCAAGCTGTCCTTTCAAAATAAAGGCATAAAGCCCTCCAAAGAAAGTCTGAACAACAGGAACTGGAAGTTTTATCCAGATCCTGATCTTTGTTGTCTTTCAAGAATTGATCCAATTCAATAGTTTTAATCTGATGAGATCACTTCTGAGGTAAACCGCCACCCCAGTGGACACGGCAGGTATTGCAATGACAAATTCCCTTGCCGTCCACAAAATGAAAGGGACATTTAGATTTTTTTTACGTTTCAAACAGCAGAAAAGTGTCATGATGCCATGAAGGTTTGACTTTCGGAGGTTGTGCTTTAGCTAAAATTCCCTCAACATCTGAGAAGTGATCTCAACATACCTCAGGAGTAAACCCTGAAGCTGGGACCTTGTTCAGTGTACACACCAGCCCTCATCTACAAGTGGAGTATTCTGGTTTTAATAATACATCCATGATTTAAACACCTCTCTCAAACTCGTCTTCCTGTTTTCCCATTGGACATGAACGCAGCACGAGAGGATCTGCAGCTCTGTAACCGTGATGATGGATGAGTGCAAGGATGAGAAATGACACATTGCTGCAGAGTGGTAATCTACTGGCTCCAACACAGGAAGAGGAAGTGGTTGAAGTCTGCGGCGAGGAGTCTCCCGAGGAGTGAGTGTCGATAACGTATCCATGACGGAGACGTGAAGAAGAAGAGGGAGGAGGAGGATCTACAGGGTGTTTCCACGTCCACGGATCAGGGGAGTGAGTGCACAGCTCCACAGTAGAGTCTATCTCTCAGGTTTATGTCAGCACAGGTGGAGGATGAAGGAGGTGTGAGTACTCAGAGGGGAGAAATGGAGTGAGAGTCGGGGGTCCATGGAAGGCCTGTTTGTTCTGTTCTCAGTGATTCTATGAAACTGTGAGTGGGGAGGGGGGAGAGGGTGCGTGTGGGGGAGGGAGTAGTGAGGAAGGGTCTAATACTAGTGTCCAGGTTGCGGCCCGGCCGTCCGCTCTCAGCTGAGCTCGTCCTCGGCATTGTTCTGGTCCAGCAGTTTGACGTGCGTGAAGGGAAAGTGGCCGCGCTTGCCTTTACATTCGCCCTCCCACTGGCCGTTCACGTTTATTTTGGTCACCTTCACGAGGTCGCCCACCTGAGGAGGGAGGAGAGAGGAGAGGGGTCGATTATTCAATACAAAACACTGTACTCATGTTTTTAAGAACAATTCAACAACCACACCCTGTGGAAGTCACCTGTGGAGGATACAAGCTGACGAACCAGGAGGTCCAGAGTCTGCCTGTTTTCATTTGTTATGAATTTAAAGAGAATCTGTTCAATCAAAGGAGCTGAGCCCCGTTTTCTTTACTTGTTCTGAGGTCTTAATGACGGATTAGTTCACAAAGCAGGTCGCTTCCCCTGGCAGTTGATGGCTCCAACTTACTTCTTTGGGTGCCAAAAGTACATCCACTAAATATGCTCATCTCTGCCGCTGATGGTTGCAGATTATTGTTTTCTTAATGTCTGATGTCATCCCTCCAGAGATCGACCTGTCAGTTATGCAGTGAGGAGCTTTTTCCTGAAACCAAAGTCAGCTTTTGCATTGTTCTTCTCAAAGCTACCAGACCTCATTCACAAAACAAACGTCATGTTACGGCTAAGAAGAGGAGGAGTTGTGAAGTAATGCATGTTCAGTTTAGTGTCACACAGATATAGTTTGTCTTGAGTAACATTTTAAACCTCAAAGTAATCCATCAAGACTGGTAAGGAGTTCTGTTTTGTGTCACCAGGGTCTGATGGGTTTGAGGAGAGAGTGAGTGAAACAGTCTCTTCTCGTCTTTTTCTTTCTCTCATTCTTGTCAAAACATCTCTGGGAAAAATTAAGAGACCACTGCAGAATCATCAGATTCTCTAATTTTACCATTTAAAGGTATGTGTGAGTAAAATGAAGATTTTTGTTTTATTCTATAAATACTGAGAACATTTCTCCCAAATTCCAAATAACAATATTGTCATTTAGAGCATTTATTTGCAGAAAATTCATTTTTAAACAACACAATATTAATGTTTTAAAACTGATCATTGTGCAGTGGTCTCATTTTTTTTTCAGAGCTTTTTTTGTCTTTGTTAAATCTTTTTTTGAATCCTTGCTGCTGCTGTCTTCCCCGTCCTTCAACAGTAACGACACGTTTGGTTCTGCGTTGTCTTGCACGATATAATCAAATCTTCTCAACTGTAAAAGTTGTAATTCTGTCACAGACTTCACACTTCAATCTTTACCCGTACTGTCTTAACAAAGTCACATTTTAAGGGATATTCTTTACTCAAGTAAGGACCGTGTTGCAGCCATTATGGCTCGTTCTCCAGCTGCTGGTTGAAGGAAGTCATTCGTGCATTTTAAAAACTTTTTGCACCTTTTAATTATCGACAAAGAAACGGAAAAAGGGCTCGGGTTAGAGGAAAGAAGCAACTTCAAAATGTGACACTGGTGGATAGGAGACTTATACTCCAAGTCCTTCCTGGCTTTTTTATGACTTTTACGATTATTTTGGGGCTTTTCTTTCATTACTTTAGAGGACAGGACAGTCGATAAGGGAGAGACCTGGGAGGAGAGAGAGGGGAATGAAGGGCAGCAAAGAGCCGCCCACTTCCAGGAATATATCCTCTGTTCATGGAGCGACTATCTAACCCCTGAGCTAGGACCCAACATCTTTTAAACAACACGGATAGGTTTTTAAAATGAAATAAAAATAAAAGTCTCCTTCCAGCCCCTCAGTCGGGTGCAGACGTGTCTGATCTCAGTTGACCCGCTCAGGTCGAGGAGTGTCTTTCTCCTGCGTCACTGAGCAAACATCGACTCACGGTACGTTACAAAGTTCACCTTCATGCAGGCGTAGACCGACTCTGAGGTTAAATCAAAGTTTACTCCACTGCAGGCTCAAAGTCTCTGTGTGATAACTGATCCTCTGTGTGATGTAACCGGCAGCCTCTGATTGATTAGAGTTATCTTAATAAAGTGTTTATGACACCGGACCTTTAACACCTTGAATAACGCTGAACACAGCTGAGCAGACTTTAACACGTGAAAGAATTCAGACTGAATCATCACGCCTGGATGAATGATTAGAACGACAAGGGGCTGATACTGTAGAGATCAGTGAGGAAATTTGTAAAGAGTATTTATGTGTTGGACCCTGAAGAGCATACAACAGTCAGAAGAGTTACCTGAAATGAAAGAAGCAGCCAGCTGGTTGTTTACCTGATCGTCCAATCAGTGTTTAAACCCTGTTTTACTGAAGCTACGTCCACACCTTTAAAAAGATGTTTTTCTCTCCTTTTTCAAAAACATCCCGTCACAGCTGATGTGTCTCTGAATATTTCCCTGTCCACATGTCGATGCAGAAAAGTTGAAAATGTCTGCACAAACATGCCGAGCCAGTAGGTGGCAGTAGGGTGTCATCAGTCCATCAAATCAAACACGACAGAAGAACATCATGAACATGGGTGTCGAGCGTCCTCTTGAGCGAGCAGCAATGGTATACTGATGATGAACAGCGAGGTTTCCTTCTGCACATGAAATGTAACCTATTGGTACAGAGCAGACGCAAACAAAATGGTAGCCCGCTGCATGCACAACACATATAGACAACAACTGCCATGCACAAGTACGTCAACATTTCCCAAAGTGTTTGTTTTTACTGTCTAAACAAAATGACAAAACTGAGTTTTCAAAAATCTCAATTTTGAAAACCTCTGTTTCCAACTCAGTTAACATTTGGACGTACCACCAAAACGAAGAGAACAAAACTATGTTATCAGAACTATCCACATACGTGTGGACCATAGACTTTATAAAATATGGACGTAGTATCCATGACGTCACCCATCTGAAGCTCTGTTTTGAGGCCAATCGTCGGCGGGAGCCATATTGCTGCTGTCAAGTGATTGTGACGTAAAGAGGCGGGCTTTGAGCCTCCTAGTCAACAGCTACAGTGTTCCCGCCTGTCAATCATGTCAGCTGTGCCTCTCATTGGAAGACTGGTAATCTCAATATATTCCAAATTGCTGCGTTAGAAAAAAAATCACCCGCACAGTGTGAGCTGATCAAGAAATGAGTTATCCAGACTACACTGGTCTTTTGAACCAGACTGTAAACATGTTTATTTTTGCTGTAATGGTTTTTTTGAATTGGTGTGTATGTGGTTTCCGGTACTTCCGGAGCCAGCCTCAAGTGGATCCTCAATGAACTGCAGTTTTTAGCACTTCTGCATTGGAGTCATATTTTTAGACCGGAGGTTGCCGATTGGTGTGGATGCAGCCTGGGTTTTCTCCTACACAACGTTAAGAAGCAACAGATCTGTCATGTAAAAATACAACAGTGTTAACTCAGAGAGACTGCAGTGTGAGGATTTGAATCTAAACTATCGGCTGCTGTGTGTTTGAGTTGATTGAGGGTTACCCTGATGTTTCCCTGCACATAAATAAACCTGGACGAGCTGTTTCGGATCCATAAACCAGAGCATGATTTCTCCTCACTCTGTCTGCCTTGTGAATTTGTTCTGAGTAACATCTGACTCGTGTCCTGCAGGCATCAGGAAGTGAAGAAGAGTAATGTCCCTGTTTAAAAGCAGTGACTGAGGAGGGATGTGTCATGTCATGAATACACCTTCAGAAGCATGTGTTTTAATAGTTGTGTGCCTGTATGTGTTGTCAGTAATGATCAAATTTACAAGAAGTAATGCTGATGAAGAAACTGAAGCGAGGAGCGTCAAACAGGCAGAGGGAAAAACGGAAGGAGGCGGGCGGGACAAGCTGCTGTGTGTGTCAAGAGAGGAGCAGGTGTGTGTGTGCAGGGAACGTAAGCGCTGACAGGAAGCAAGGTGTGCAAATAAAAGACGTCTGTGTGCACACATTAAAATAAGTGGAAGAATTAAATACAGTTTTGATGATGTGTGACGTAGCTGGACATAAACAGATTAAAATAAAGGATTGATTTGCTGAAATGTTGCCCCCCTCCTCCAGGTGCACCTTGACTCTGCAGGAAACTGACTCATTCTTAACAGCTGCAGAGTTTCATCATGAGGCGTGTTTTCACTACAGGTTAATCTGACCTCTGCATTAATAATGTATATCGCTAACAATGCAATAAAAGCGCGTTAATTGTCCCTGCGCGGGTCTTTAGGATCGGCTCAGGACATCGAGACGTGTTACATCAGGATTCTTTAAATAGGAGGCAGTGAAACGTCTACATGGTGAAATGCTTGCAGACCTTATCATCCTTATGTAACCGGCCACAGCCGTCGACACAGACGGGTCACAGCGGGTTGATGATTTAGTGGGTCGCAAAGTACGCAGAGTCGTTTGAGCTATTTTGGCTCCACGTGTACGAAATATCCCGAACACTGATTATGTTCTGTTATTTAATATGCAAAACCACAAACTGGGACTATAAACGTTATTAAGCTGGGGAATAGCGAATCCCTCGTCACTACTTTGACGACTGACGTGCCAAAAACTCCAAATTTATAAGGATTCAGTTCTGATCCTGAGCTGTGTGCAAGAAACTGTGAAGCTCTTTCATGAATCTGTTCGTATACAGAGACCTTTAAGCGAGGAGGCGTCTTTACTGATCTAAATCAAGGAGGCGTTTAATCGCAGCTGCTTCAAAAAACGCCAAAAAGTCATTTTTATCCATTTGTTCCATGTTTCAGAAATGTTGTTGCAGATATTTGAAATTATGAAGAGGGATGCATGGACCTGCACGTCTCTGTGGACCATCAGCATCAAATCTGATTGCATTTGGAGAACTTTGCACCCTAAGATTTGGGAGCTGCTTCAGTCCACAGAGCTCTGGTAACACATGAAGCCCTAACTCATGATGCATTCAAGTTTTTTTTAATGTCTATAACATCTGTGTACCCGTTCAAGCCTGTAATCCTATAGATGCAGTCGATGTCAAGTCATATTCAGGGGTGGGGCTGACTGTCTGCGTGTCTGCGTGAGGTGACTGAAAGTGACAGTCAGCTCACGGCACTCTTTGATGCCAAGGAGTTGATCAAAACTTACTAAATGTGTCTGATGTATCACCAAACTGGATTAAATCAGGCTTTAGATGCTGAGCTTTTTTTACGGTGAGAGCGGCAAAAACTGCAAACGTCAAACAGACATCTCCCGGTTGTGTTTTTGTCACTAACGCACGCCGGGGGTAAAAATCCTCAATGAAACTGAGACAGATGCATGGAGGTTCGTCACTGTCTCGTTTTCGTCATGAAAAACCGAGTTGTTGATGAACATTTATCGTATCATTGTGCTGTGATGTGTGTATGGGTGCGCACGTGTTTGTGTGTCTGTGCGCGCATCAGGGCAGAACTCTGCCATGCGCGATACAGAGAGCACATGAGCATAATGACATCCTGTCATGTAGCCTAAATAAGATAAATGACATAAGGGTATTTAGTCTGTTTAATAAAAGAACAAGTTTAAGACCTGATCTATAAGAGAGGTTACCCTGAATTACTTCTGCTGTGATCTGGCGCTATGTAGAAAATAAAATTAACTGAACTTCCAAGGGGGGCGGCTGCCGCTGTTGGGAGGTGCCCCGCCCCCCCAGTATATGGGTAGGGGAAACACTGTAGTCAATGTGTTAACTTCCACTGGATCCACTCCGTTGCGTTTCGGCTGCATCTCTGATCCGGCAGGTCGGAGTCCTCCGGATCAGATACAAAAGACTTCTATTTTTACCGAGTGCCGGAGCACGACGCAACAATCTCAACAGAGCAGATGGAGCGGGACAGGAAGTCAGGCACCAAAACAAAATGAAAACATCCGGTTAATTTTCAGAATAAAACACTCTGTGTTATCACCAGATCGTATTTCACTTAAAGGCCCTGTGAGGAGTTTTGAACTGGCTGAGAAACAGACTGAAAATGATACTGATGCCTCTTTAAGACCTTCAATAGCAAACAAGACCATCAGCAGCAACACTGACACCTTCTCTGTTGGAATTTTTAATGCCTGAAACCGTCCTGGGGGGGTAGGTGCCAGACCAGATGATGGACATCTTGCTTCAGAAACAGCCTTTATTTGACTGTTTTCATGGAAAATAACCACAGTGCCTGATAAAGTTGACTGTTAAAAGACAACAGGATGAGGCTTTTGTTGAAAACACTACTTTTGCATGTATAGGACAAGAGATAAGAGGTATCACTTTGTCCACAAGGGGGCGCCAGAACCGATACAAAACAAAAGTTCCTCACAGCACCTTTAACTACAACAACAAACCGTCATGATGAGCAGAGCCAGGCCTGGAGTCAACAGGTCAGAGGTTTTCAGAGGACCAGAAAGACAACATGGATGAGGAGAGGAGGAGGAGAATCCTTGATTCAGTGATTACTGCTGTAAAACTTCGGTCACATGACTCCAGCTGTCCGGCGCCCCTCTTCCGTGCTGCGTTCTGAAAACACAACCGGCTAGTGTTGATGGACGAGAGAGCACAGAGCAGGACCGCAGCGGACAGGAGACAGACCTGATCTGGTGGCAGTCCTGGGTCAGTGTTAACTGGATGTGATGTTCTGTTGGATGTCGACAGAATTGTGCAAAATGTTTGCATCCTTTAATTTCTGTTGCATTAAATTTGTGCTTTGAAGCACTTGTTTTTAGAGATGTTCTTGATGTGAAGCAGATTTGTGCAGCCTTGTTTCCAAAGTCAGATTTAAGGCCTGACCTTTACTTTCATATCATGAAGCCACTACAGGTTTATCACTGATGTTCTCTCTGGTTCTGCATGGTTTTTAAAGAGCAAACTTTTCAACAGAAGTGATAGTTTGTCTTTGAGAGCGTGCTGAGACGACACAGTTTAAAATCTCTTATCAAAGCATCACAGCCGACAGACTGTATAGAACTTATCGATGATGTTTAATGATGTTAGATATCGTTTAATGAGATTGATTCTGAAGGAGAAGAAACGGCTCCCTGAGGATCTCTAAGGAGTCAATAATGGCTTCTGTTCAGACACTCTTTAAATCTCTGGACAGGAAACACTCTATCTTCAGCTCCGTTCACACGTGCATTCAGACTCTTGAATATGTCTCGACTTTGGCTGCATGCGTGAGCTCGTACGGCCCAATTTTTCACCCCGTCTAGGGAAAGTCTGCAAGACATCAGGGTGTGAACGCAGGAGGGGAACGTCAGGACAATTCAACACCACGGCCTGCAGGGTAATGATGTTTCTCTGCTTTTTACTCCTCCTGCTCTTGTTGCATTTTGTAGAAATGAAACTTCCTCTTAGACGTCAAAGTGATAGAAACACAAACACTCATCCATCTCATCATGCACCACCAAAATCACCAAAACCAAGCATATTATTCCAAGATGTGAAAATGCATCCAACAGGAACATCCATCAGCTGGGAGGTGAACGTGTGAGCGACAACTTCCTACAGATATCAGTTCTTAGATGTCCTGGAATTGTCGAGCTGATGCCCAGAGTTCATGTGTGAAGGTGTTTCAGTATTTCATGTTTCGTTGTTCTGGTTCAGGGGTTTCTGAAGTTCTCTCTCTTGCATTTGTCTCAAAAACTACAAACAGGGACGCAGATCTTCACCAAGACTGAAAAAGGACTTTAAAATCTAAATGTAATTTATCCTCTGACGACTGTATGACATCCAAAGACAACATGTCCAACATTTAAACACAAGAGATGAGCATCCAGTAGAGACAGAGACACAGCGATACACGGTTCTCCTGAGGCAACAAGACGAGGAAACGTGAGCTAATTATTAACCGTCCACCTTGCTGAGTCACTTCTGGCCCACTAGAGCGGAGCAAACATGCAGGTCACAGAGAGGAGAGTCTTCCACAGGTGGGAGCGGCACACACCAGCTCATACAAAAAGGATCTACCTTTCCTGTACGAGAGCAAACGTAGACCTCCTTGATGACAGATGAAAGACGAGTCATTCGACAAAGAGCAAACCAAAGGTTGAGTCTGGATGAGTCTTTACGGGTCTCTCTGGTGTCCAGCAGGGCGGGAGAGAGACTCTGAGAGTAAACAGCCTCTGGGTTTCACTCCTGGCTCTGTTTGACTCCTGGCTTCAGAGAGAGACCAGAGGAAATGGTCCTGTTCCCAAACACAAACTATTTCCTTCCCCCCCCAACGACCCGCTCCGTGGGAGTCCCGCTCTCGCTTCCGCACAGTTTAACAGCCCAGAGATCAGGGAGCAGAGCGCCGAGGCAGACTTCTTAATAGGGTGTCCTGACGGTTTAGATCAGGGAAGAAGACCAGATCTCTTAAAGCTGGGGTTGGTAGTCAGATTTAGATACTCTTTTTGTTATATTGGTTAAAATGATCGATGGAAATCATGTGTTCTTTAAAAAGAGGTAAAAAAAGCTGCTATCTACAGCCGGAGTAATCCTGGGATAACACCAACCAATCCCTGACATCAGGAGCCAAATGATGAAACCAATCAAACCCTGTTCTGCCCGCCTCCTGCGTACATTTCATGTTTGTGTTTTTAACTTTCACTATGAGAATGTTTTGGTGTTTTCTTACCACTCAGTGAGACATGAGTTGACGTAGTGCAAAACACAAACCATGTGCTGAGGACCTTTTTTGAATCAGTCACGATTATATGGTCAAGAATCAGTGGCGCCCATGCATGTGAGCGGGGGGGTGTCGTTTTGGAGGAGCTCCAAGGGGAGGGGGGGAGAGGTTAGACGGAGTCCTGAGGAAATGCTACATTCAATTTCATGATATTTTTCCGTGTCTACAAACCGTAGCTTTAAATCTGTTGCTATACCTTTAAAATATATGATCATAGTGAGTCCCCCTGCAGCGCTCTTGCAGCGCACATAAATGTAGACACTCTCTTAAGACTCACACGTACATGTAGTCTGCACCAGCTGATGAAAGCACGAGTTCATCTGCACAACAAGTTTCCTTCAGCACGTTCTCAGAATCCCTCCCACACACACACACACACACACACACACACACACACACACACACACACATTTACCTCTAAGGCCAGGGCGGTCTTGTCGTAGGCATTGGGCACCCTCTTCTGTATGGCCTTGGCAAAGACAGGTCCGTTCTGGAGGTTTGGGAGGGGGGTGGGCTGCGCGTACTGGCTCGGGTCTCCCAGCAGAGGAGCACCGGACTGGGCCGCAGAGCCGTCAGAGTTCCCTACCATCGCCATCCCTCCAGGCGGCGCCCCGGGTACGCCGGGCCCCGCCGCTGAATTCGGAGACGCCGGTCGGTACTTCTCCACGTACGGCACAGGAATCATCCCCGCCCGGCCTTCAGAGTTCTGGGCGTTCCACCACTGCTCCTCGGGCTTCTCCAGAACTCGGAGAACGTCGCCCTTCCTAAACGGCAGATCCTCCTCGTCGTTGCCGGGGAAATCGAAAAGTGCTCGCACGTATTCGTCTTCCAGGCGCGGCGGGGGGCCTCCACCGGGGCCCACGCTGATAAAGGAAGTGTGTTTGGACTTGTTGATGGGTTCTATTAAAGTAGTGGTGTCCAAGTAGTGGATTTTGTAGAACTCTAGCAAAGCAGGGAGAGCCTCGAACTCCTGGTCGCCAATACGGAACCTCGGGTGAGCCAAACCTGCAGAGAGAGCGAGGAATGAAGAGGAAGAGTCAGACACAGAAACGATCTCAGATGTTTACATGCAGATAATCTTTCTATTTATGCAACCAAGCACGATGGAGGTGATTTCCAGAATGAGCAGGAAGGGGTTTTGTTTCCTTGTTTTATGTTTTGTTCCACCGTTCATATTCGTGTTCCTTCTAAAGACAGATCTGTGTTGCAATGGCATGAGGAACAAGTAAGGTCCTGCAGAGGGAAAACCCGGCACAGATAGTAGACCACGTCCGGTTAAAGTCTGCCATTGTGACCGGCTATCTGAGGGTCAGCAGGTAAATTCTGCTCATTTGAATGGAGCAGCAAACCAGGAGGACTCACATGAATACAGTCTGCTGTTCTCAGGGTTTCAAAGAGAAAACTGAGGAGAATTATCCCATCTCATGTGACTTATTATTTCAGAATCTAACAACTAAAAACCAAACATTCAGTCTGTAAAAGACGGCCTCAAAAACATTTCTTATGAGGATATTTGTCTTGCTTTTCGAAGTATTTTCCACTGTGTGTCTGAATTATTAGGTTATGTGTTAAAAATATTTTAAAGTCTTATATTTAACAAGTTAAGAATTTAAACGACTGAGGGAGTTGGACAATAAAATCTCTAAACACTGCAAAAATTATCAGATGACAGATGACAAGTATTTTGCAATGTTTTAATTTAAAATGCAATTAAGTTTGTGCAATTTTCTCAGTGTTTATGAGGTGCATTTTCAATTTATAAAGGAAAACTTGCCTTTAATAGCTTGCTTCCACTTTAAGAGTGTCAAGGTTACTTAAATTAGTGAGTTATAAAGAAGTCTGTGTGTTTTATTGCAGCTGAAATGCTTTGAGTGCTTCTCCTGCATGTGCGAAATGTGTGCAAACCTCATGCCTCCTCTCCTGTGATCATTGTAACACTGACTTTTTAGATATGAAAGCGTGTGATGGTGTAAAGCATGCTGGAGGCGTGGTTGTAGTAATTGTACAGGTTTGATTTGGGATGTGGTGCTGGGGCCCAGAAGTCCTGGTGACGACCCTGTGAGTAAACGTGCAGTAGCAGTGATTTGCAGGAGCATTATGTCGTGTTGTACTCCGTGCATTATCAGTGTGAGCATGTGGAGAGAGTATGAGGCTCTGAGCTGCAGCTTGTGCTCCAGTATTAAAGAAGCACATGTTTGCATGAGGTCTGGCCTGCTGTAGTCTCCTTAAAGATAGTAGAAAAGCACTATTGCGCATCTGCTTTGGTGCAAGTCATGCAAGAATGGTCACACCACCATGCCTAGATACGGAGCCCATCCGGACCCTGTGCAGACTCACCTGGACCGGATTGTCGGTTGTTGCTGATGCTGTTTATTATGTAATGCGAGACTTTGGAGTTCTCTGATACGGAGAGCACGTAGTCCCCGGGGCTGGTGATGGAGTCCCGGACCAGGAATACGCCGTGCCTCTGCCCCTGCAGCAGGGACACAGCCTCCTGCCTGCTCAGCCGACCCCAGTACCAGCTGCCGCGGTCCTCGGCGTCAAAATTTCCGGCCATGATAACCACTCAAAGCCGAGGCTTCACCGGGCCTTCCCTGCTCTCCCTCCCGTTATCCTCCGCCGAAGCTTCAACTCATACAAAAACTTTAGCGCCTAGAGCTCGGTGAGTAAACAGGCGACCTCCGCAGCTGGCCGTGTGGACATCAATCCTCCGAGATAAAGCATTAACCTCGGACTTTACTCCCTCTGCTTCGCCTCAGAGCTGGAAACGAGCTCCAGGGATCCTGTAGAGCGTTAAAGAGACAGAATAACAGACTCAATCCAGCGACGGTGACAACTAACTTCAAAAACTGAAATGGCGGATACGGGAAAACAAAAAAAGACCCCACTCACCGGATGTGACGTATAGGTGACGTACGCCAGACGCAGCGTTGTCAGTTTTTAAAATAACTTTATTTAAACATCACAGACATTACATTAACAGAAACTGAGATTCAATAAGAAATACAACTATTAATGTAATAATAATAATAATAATAATTATTATTATTATTAATATTATGATTATTATTATTATTAGTAGTAGTAGTATCATTATTATTATTATTATTATTATTATTATTATTATTATTATTATTATAATTATTATTATTATTATTATTATTATTATTATTATTATTATTATTATTATTTACCACGTGCAATATTGTAATTTATTCTATAACATATTTTATTATTATATTCATCCACTAAAATTTGCACTCTGGCTAAGGTTAATTAATTTATTCATGTCTTAAAAGTATATCTACACCTTTCTTTGTACAGATTGTATTCTTTATTTTTATTTCTACTTAGAATTTTTAAGGTTAATTTTTAGGTTTCTATATTTATTGTCCTTACTGTCTGTTGTGTCCTTACTGTATTGTTGTTAAGTACCAGTGTTCCATTCACCACGTGAAATGCCTTGTGTGTGCAAGCTCACTTGACAAGAAAGACTTCTTGATTCTTGATTCTAGATTCTTGATCATTGATAGGACTGGGGCGCTGGTGGCCAAGCGGTCTAAGCGCCCCACATACAGATGTTGCCGTTTTGACTCCTGGCTGCGACCATTTGCTGCATGTCTTCTCCCACTCTCTACTCCCCACGTTTCCTGTCTCTCTTCAGCTGTCCTATCAATAGAGTCAAATAAATAAATGGTAAAAATAATTAAAAGATAATTGATAGGTGCTTGCCTGGGTACTCAACGACACTTTACATAAAGTGTGAAGAAAATAAAATAGAAAAAACAAAATAGAAAACAAAGACAGAGGTGGGAGGGAGTAAAGGTTTTTTGAAGAGGTAGATTTTGAGTTGTTTTTAATGAATGAAGTCAGTCAAAGTTGAGGATGTGTGGAGGGAGGGAGTTCCGGAGAGTTGGGCAGCAATGGCATAGTCTCTGTCCCCCAAGGTGCATTGCTTGGTCTCGGTCATAGTGGACAGGAGATTGGCATCTGATAATCTGAGGTGGCAAGATGGGGAGTGGCTTTTGAAGAGGTCGGTCAGGTATGAGGGGATGAGGTTACTGAGGGATTTGTAGGTGATGAGCAGGATCTTGGACTGGATTTGGTGCTGTATGGGGAGCCAGTGAAGATGCTGAAAGATGGGTGTGATATGTATATGTCAACAGTAAGTGTATTAGCCACAAGTTGTGACAGTCAGCTCGGCCCCTGTGTTGAGAAAGCGTCTGTAAAACCAGAAAGGAAGTTTAGCCATCAACCACTGCAGACAGAGTCAACTCTTCTCAGCTCATTTTAACAGACTCAAACTAAAACGCTATTCTCGGTGTGAGTCTACGCTCTATTTGGACATTTTTCAGAGCTCTACTTTGCTTTCAGATAGCTTATTCGTTTTTGCACTACTCTTAGATGCGACACAAGTCTTTCAAGAGGATATCACTTCAGGACAGAGTGCCTGAAGTTCCCAAAAGTAAAACATTTTATCTTGTGGACACCAAATAATATTCCCTCAGATAATTATTTTGTGTGCACAAATTAACATATTTAGCACACTTCAGGTGCCCCATACTTATGGATTATCCTGGGCAATAAAATTAAGATTTTATGTTGTGTTGAACATTATTCTCTTTCTCTGGTAATCCTCTGTTTATTCTTTATTCATTCAGATACATAAGTGTGAACTCCAGGTTCAGTGTATTTTGTAATGAGTAAGGGTTTACCATAAAGGCCCCTGAAGTCATGACAAATTAAAACGCAGAGACACTTTTTAGTTAAACACAATTTACAAGAAAACGCTAGCCCTTTTAGTTATTTCTTGTATCTTTTTTTAAAATATTATTTCAGTTGCCTGTATCTTTATTTTCCCATCCATCTCAGATATGCACCTGTGCCTTTTTTAAGTATCATTAAGATATCAATGTCAGGTTGCTTGCAGATGTTTTCTTGATCCCAAAAAATATTTGAAAAAAAAAACAACCTGTTAACTTTTGATTTAATAATAAAGTCTCCATCCCTGTCGTCTCACATTGTTTGTTTGTTGTGAAATCTAAAGCCATTAGTGTTTCACCAATTCTGTGTTTCCACTGGAGAAAGCTCTCCCAAAGACAAAATAAGCTCATTTCTACTTAATAATGTCTGGATTGCAATTCATGAGCTTGGCCACTAGATGTCAGCCAAACACTGTCAGAAATCCATGAAAATTCTGACGTTGATTCTCTCAAACATAACTGTTTTTATGTGACATCACTTTCCCAACTTAATCACTTAAATCAATAAAGAACTGACAAAATTAATATCAATAAAATCTAATTTATTTTACAGTATGTGGCAGTTAGCTTTGTAAAATCCTGTTTTCAAAACATTGTATAAAGAATAAAACCTGGTGCAACATCTGACTCTAGATGAAGTTAGTTGTCACCAGGTTAGTGACATGATTGGGTGTCAGAGAGGTATTTTAGAAGTAGAGATGAGGACTGTTTACCCCTCTGTGAAAGAGTGCACTGATAAATAGTGAAACTGTTTAAAGAGTAATTTCACTCAGGGTGAAACTGTAAAGAGTCTGACAGTTTCATCATCTATAGCACAATCCAGAGGATCACAATAAATGTCTGTATGCATGGGACAAGGCTGAAAAGTGATAACAGATGGTTGTGATCTCCGGGCCTTCAGACAACACTGCATTAAAAATAGGCACAATTCTAAAGTGGATAAATTGTGCACCAAATTCACCAACATGGGTCTGAAGTAAAAGAGCCTGCCAGCAGTCTGACTTGTCCCCCAATGAAAATGTTTGGTGCATTATGAAACAGAAAATGTGACAGATGTGACCTTGAACAGTTGAACAGCTGATATCAGGCAAAAAAGAGGACAACAGTTAGCTTTCAGGATGACAGCAGGTGGTCTCCTCAGAGTGTGTTTAAAAGACAAGGTCTGTCCAAACTTTCTTTGAAACAAATTTTTCAGACCAAAATATTTTCTTTGAGCCAGGCTGTAAACATGTTTATTTCTGCTGTAAAGATCAACTTCTTTGAATGGGTGTGTATGTGGTTTTCAGTGTTTCTGCAGTCAGCCTCTAGTGGGCACTTGAGGAACTGCAGTTTTTAACATTTCTGGATCTGCTTCATATTTTAAGACTGGAAAATTGCCATTTGGTGTCACAGGATGCTTCTAAGATCCTTTTGAATGTCTTGTAGATGTTCTGCCTGATATATTTATGATTGTGATTAATTTGTTTCACTTTTTGTTATGTGTTGTATTATATCAAATAACACATAGATTATACTGTTTCACACCATTAAAGATGCATGAATTAGTAAATTGTGGGTGCAGTAGATGAAGTAAAACACACACAACTATCCACAGCTCACACAGCTGAAGAGTTGGATGCTGATAGATGCTCCTCCACATCGAGGCTCCCACACTGGATGCAACTGACGCCTACAAACTAAACTTCTGCTGTGGATTCAGATCTCAAGCAGCTGCAACATTCACACAAGAAAATGCAAGATTCATTTTTTGTATCATATAATTTATTGGGATCCATGACAGAGAATTAAACAACTTCATCTGTAAATAAATGCACAGAGCATCATTCTCGAAGGATCGCCTCCATAAAGTGTCATAAATACAAAATTCAAGATGTAAGGGAGCTTTGAGGGTGACAGAGGAAGAGAAAGAGGATATAAGAGAAGTAAATTTAGATTGAGAAACACACACAGGAGACACGGAGAGAAAGCAAAGATCCAAGGCTACAGACACTCTTCAGGGTCAAGTCTCTTTTCAGTGTATGAGCAGCGTCCTTGAGAAAAACACACACGTGACATCTTTACATCTAAAGCATCCACATGTCCTCTGAGTCCAAGGTGAACACGTTACTATCACGGTTAAATATGAAGGAGTGAGTCACTCTGCAGGAAGTGATGTCTGCTGAGGGGAGGACAGTCTGAGGTATCAACAAAGTATGGATTCATGTTTCTACGTGGAGCTGCAGTGAGAGAAATCAATCTGTATCCTCTAATAGCAACACGAGAGAGGAAGGCCGACTGGGTCATCTTTATTTTCTAGCATCTTATGGGCCAATAATTCAAAAGTAAAGTACAGGATATGTTTCAAACTGTTACAGATGCACACTGCATTCAATTCAGAAAGCAAATGTGTCTATTTTTCTGTATTTGGGACAAACAGGAGCTCTCATTCAGGCCACTCCAGTTTCACAATGGTTTGGATTTGAGACTTGACTCAAATCACTGAATCAAGGATTCTCCTCCTCCTCGTCTCATTCATGTTGTCTCTGGTCCTCTGAAAACCTCTGACCTGTTGACTCCATGCCTGGCTCCGCTCATCATGACGGTTTGTTGTTGTAGTTAAGTGAAATACGATCTGGTGATAACACAGAGTGTTTTATTCTGAAAATTAACCGGATGTTTTCATTTTGTTTTGGTGCCTGACTTCCTGTCCCGCTCCATCTGCTCTGTTGAAATTGATGCGTCGTGCTCCGGCATCCGGCAAAACTAGAAGATTTGCGTAGCTGATCTGGAAGGCTCTGATCTGCCGGATCAGAGATGCAGCCGGAACACAACAGAGCGGATCCAGTGGAAGTTAACACATTGACTAGAATAGAAACCTATCAGATCTGATGCTGTGACAGATCGGAGATGGACCAGACACAGATCTAGTGTATTTTGGCCGTTGCAGACATCTTTCATAAGATTTCACAAATCAGGGATATTTTTAAGAGCACGAATAACAAACTTAAGAAATCTAACGTTGGATTTAAACCCTTTGAGGCAGGATCATGAACATCCCTTCAACACTACAAAAAACTCAAGCCCACAATTGTCAATATCTATTATGACCTATACTGCAGCCAGTCAGCAGGGGGAGCTCTAACTCTTTTGGCTCCAAAGGGATAACTGGTGTTCTGTCCATTCAGGAACAGGTGTTGCTAAATGTATTCAGAGGTGGTTTAAAAATTGCATAATAAGCAGCTAAATTCCCTTTAAAGTCTATCTCAGTAATCTGCTTCATTAAATAATTTCTACGTATGACTGACACTCTGATCGTGTCATTAAAGGCTTCATTTTTGCAAACACAAGCAGCGTGAGAATTAATGTCTTCTGGAGAAAAGTGTATCAACTGCTTCAAGAAGAGACTCTCTCTTATAATGTTTACAATTTTACAACCTGCTCATCTCCACCTCAGCGCCACAGATAAAAAGTCACCTTCACCCTCCCTCCGTTTTTAAGTTCTGTTCATGTACACACATATTGCTCAACGTGCTTACAACACACACAACATTTATTCCTCTCTGAATCTACCGTCCAAACACTCACCTCTGCACAGATAAAAACAGTTTATACTCTATATACTCTACATCCAAAAATACGGCTTGTTTATTCAAACTTTGCATGGACCAGAGCTGGCGCATGGAGGAAAAACACAGGCTGGGTGAGCGCTACATACTGCCAGGAGATATAAGAAGTTTCTGTGGAAAGTATCTGTGAGTGTGAGCTATATCAAAACACAGAGCTGAAGGTGTAGAGTGAAATATGACTGGATTGTGAGTTTAAAGGCTACTAAATATTTCCTTTGATTCTTAAGAGGGCTGCGCTATGAAGAGAGTTCGACGTTATCATGCAGAGAAAACGTATGAATCTGGGATGGTCTGCATGTGTTCTGCAAACTAAAGGGAGAGGACCAAATGTTGCATTACCATGGGGGCAGTGTTGAGCAGTTCAAGCTAGACCAGCAAAACTCAATGAAGAAGAATTCTTTGGAAAAGGGGGGAGCAAGCAGCAACCTCTGGTCTAAAAATATGAGGCCAATGCGGAAGTGTTAAAAACTGCAGTTCATCGAGGATCCACTTGAGGCTGGCTCCGGAAGTATCGGAAACCACATACACACCAATTCAAAAAAGCCGATATTTACAGCAGAAATAAACATGTTTACAGCCTGGTACAAAAAAACTGTGCAGTCTGGATAGCTCATTTCTCGATTGGCACATATTGGAAGGGGGGTGAATTTTTTTCTAATGCGGCAATTTCAAAGATATTTAGAATTACAAGTTTTCCATTAGGAGAGGCACAGCTGACTTGATTGACAGGCGGGAACACTGTAGCTGTTGGCGAGGAGGATCAAAATCGGCCTCTTTACGTGACACTCACTCGACAGCAGTTATGTTGGTTTCAACATTTCCAATGCCGCCACCGATTGACCTCAAAACAGCGCTTCAGAAACAGATGGGTGACGTCACGGATATGATATGACTCTTCTTCTTTTGACTCTGAAAGGTGCCCCCTAGTGGATGCATTGTTTAACTTCTATCCCAATATAACGGTTAAATCGTCGAGTACGTAAATGACGCATAATTGACCCGTTAGCCTCGCTTCATAGCACAGCCCTTAGCTCTTTGTGGGACGTCATCTTTCATGACACTTCACCGTTTCCTTACAATCATCATTCATCTCCTGCACCCTTCTCTGCATGAGTTGTTTACTTCTTTTGGTTTCAGCTTACTAATTTCATCCTCATGCACATTTTCATCCATCAAATCAGGCTGCATCTGTTCACTGCTTCAGAGATTCATACCAAGCAACCTTTTGATTCGGTCTTCTCATCCATCTGGCTCGCTGTCGTCACCGTTCTGTGGGAGGGAAACGGTTTAAACATTTCCACTGCTAGTTTTTGGCAAAAACATTTCTCAAAGTGTTAAAGGGCCCTGATTAGTTTGTGTGTGGCTCAGTTTTCTGGCACACAGCAGTAAGGGGATGTGTGACAGGCACATGTAGGTATAAGCAGGGTTAGCAGGAGGTAAGGACCTGAATAAAGGTTAACATTCTGTACATAAAAGCCTCACGTGATATAATTAGTCAGTCTATCCTATCGTAAGCATCCTCTTCTATTAATACTTCAAATAACAGACAGCTCAACCAAACAGACGTCCTGCAGGGATTGTCGTCTTGTGTCACGGTCACAGAGAATCACCTGAATGAAGCCGTCACTCTGCAAAGATCTGCCGTCAGATCAGCTGAAGGAGCGGCGGGTGTTTACGTCCAAACGCTACTTTCTCTTTGACTTTGAGCATGCTCAGTCTTGCACAAAGGACTGGACACAGGAAGGGAAACACAAGCAGGAAGCAGCAATCAGGTCAGGTGATCCGATTGGTCTGTTGCCTCGTCTAGATCGTAGTCCTCCTCCGCTCTCATTGGCTCGGCAGCTCCGGAGGAGTGCAGTGATTGACTGGAGTAGGACATGTGTGAGGAGCGGCTCTGCGTGTCATCCTCGTCCTCCACCACCATCGGCCTCCTGCCTGTCAGCTGCTCTTTCCTTTGCTCCTCCTCCTCCCCTCTCCGCCCGCACCTCCTCCTCCCCACCTTCCTCTGCTCTTCCACCGTCCACATGCTCTCGTCCTCATCCTCCTTCCCTTGCACCTCGCGGTCGAAGTCCAGCAGCTCCTCCATCATCTCCTCGATCTCCATCTCTCCGTCCAGCTCTTCCTCCACCTCCGACCGCAGCTCGCCCATGCTCTCGGTCCGGTTGGTGTCGTCTGTCTCCTCTTCCTCCCCAATGCCTCTCAGCCTCTCGGGGGGCTCGCTGGCCTGACTCTCTCCAAACTCCAGAATGGTTGGGAGGTTCCCCTGTTTTGGACAGCGCTTCCTCAGGCTGACCAGGAACGGCTGCGGCAGGGAGAAGATGTCAACGTTGTTTCCCAGATCGATCCAAGTCACGCTGGGGAAGCTGCCCGGATCCTACAGGGGAGAAAAGTAAACATGCTGCATGAGATCAAATCCTACTACACTTGAGTTTGCAAACACTGTGTTTCATACATTTAATTTGTCCCTGGTGACTGTAATGTATGCTGACTTATCTGCAACAACATGAAGGATCAAATTCTGCACATTCAGAAAGGTTGCAAATGCAAACACGGGTGGAAATAAACAAATAGGAAGTATTGCACTTCACTACATCTGACAAAGCATTTTTAAGTGAGTCAAAAAATACAGTAAAAAGGGAAAGAGAAGCAAGCTATCAATCAACGGTGTCCAAGCCAGTTGAATGGCTGATGTCAACCACCTAAGACTCATGCTAACGGACATGTATTTGTACATTTATTTACAGATCTAGCTTCCCCAGGTTAACAGCTCCTCAGTGGAACATTGCTTCCACAAAACGATGCAAAATCAGAAAACCAACCCATAAGAAAATTGCTCCAGGCCTGTAGGGGGCGCTCAAAGGAACAGCTTATCATCAACAGGAATTTGCAGATCATGTAGGCTGTTGCAAACTTGAGGACCTTGAAGAACCAATTTATCCATCATATATTTAAAATGCAAATGTTTGATCAAGGTCTGTAAATAGTCGTTGATAAAATGTTCACTTTTAAAGTTTTGAATGTCTCTTCAGAGATCTTAGTCATTCTTTAGAAACATGCTCCACACTGACCTTCAGTGCGTCCGTCAGCTCCTTCAGTATCGTCCTGGTCAGCCTGTTTCCGTTCAGCGCGAGCGTCTCCAGGTGTGGCATGGAGGCCAGCGTCGGCAGGAGCAGCAGGAAGGCCTCGTCCGTCAGCTCGGTGAAGCCTAGCTCCAGGCTGACCACGATGGAGGCGTGACGCTGCAGGTGAGCACACAGGCGCTCCATGTCTCGGGCCGTCAGAGGGATCCCGGAGAGGTCCAACGCCCCGGTAGAGGGGGGCGTCGACAGAACCGCTTTCAGACTGGAGAGGAAAACAGGAGCATGTTAGAGCTGGGTTAGAAGTCTGGGGACAAATACATGGGAGAGGAACTCGTACGGCCTCAGAGAACAATCTGCATCCTTAATCAAGTTCTGGTGAACTCGGGACACTTTACACCCATGCATACATCTCTCTGACATGTGAGGAAGATGAGATCACTGTGGATGACATCATGGACATTAGCGCACACACACACACACACAAAAGCAAAAGGGGATTGTGGGAGGGCACTCTTTCCCTAAGTAACTCCAACTCCCTGTCTCATTATGTATCACACCTGAAGACAGTTTTGCACTTTTTGCAGCAGATGCATGAAATTAAATCATGAGACACTTTGAAACATTAGCCACCTCCACCTCTCCCATAAACACCTGCAGCTTCACACTCATCAGAGACACAGAGGGCAGCCTGGTTATGTTTCTGTCTCCACAATAACAATAATTTATTCACTGTGAGGAACTCAGCACACAATAGACTCAACACGTTCTTCTTTTGTTGGATGTAATGGACTTCATGTTTCTTTATTTGAGTTGTTGTTTGGGTTTATGTGTCTTGTTTTGAGCACTTTTAATGTTACACTCAGATCCCACAGATTCAGATTTTACGTTGGAAATGTTTACGAAGTGAAGAGCTGTTATGAGACGACAAAAAACAGTTACAGCTTCAACATCTGAACACAGATTACAGCCTCGGTCTGACGGAGAGTAACAGACACGAAGGGTTTATTTTGAAAAACTGACAACCACCATGGTAACCACAAGCAAGGGGTGGGTGATATGGTTTGATTCGATTCGAGTGATTTGGTTTGATACAGGTGATTTGATTTCATTGATTTGGTTTGATTTGATTGATTCTGTTCATTTGGATTTGTTTGATTTGATTCCATTTGATTCAGTGAGTTTGAATATGTTCAATTGAGGCTGCATCTGTTAACGATTCAATGGATTTGATTAATTGATCTGGTTCTATTTGATTTGATTCAAATGATTCTGTTCAACTTGATTTGATTGGATTGGATTGGATTGATCTTGTTTCATTAAATTTGATTGATTTGATTAATTGATCTTGTTCTATTTGATTTGATTTGATTCAAATGATTATGTTCAACTTGATTGGATTGATCTTTTTTAAATTAAATTTGATTGATTTGATTAATTATTCTGGTTCGATTCGGATGATTTGGTTTGATTTGAATGATTCTGTTCAATTCATTTGGATTTGTTCATGATTCGGTTGATTTGATAGATTGATTTGATTCAATTGATTCGAATGATTTGGTTTGATTCTGTTCAACTCCGTTGGATTGGATAGGAATTGATTGATCTCATTGATTGGATTGGATTTATTTGATTGGAATTGATTTAGTTTTATGCAATTGATTCTGTTCAACACTATTGGATACGATTGATTTGATTTCACTTGATTCAATACGTTTGGTTTGATTTGATTGATTTGGTTTGTTTCAATTGGATTGTCCACAAAAGGGCACTAAAATTGACGGACACCTGAAGTTCCTCAGAGAAGCTTTCAGCTCACATAAACATGAAGTCATAAAAGCGTGATAATTAAATTAAAACAGCTTCTTGTTCCAACAAACCTTCACGGTGACGTCTGAACGATGAAGATCTGCTGATGAAGAATAAATTATCTGGATTCTTTCAGTTTCATTAGTTAATAATCACACAGTCCATTTAATCTGGTTAGTCAAAGAAACATTAGGGTGAAATAAACTGGAGGGAGAGATGTGTTTGTCTGTAGTTACAGCCTGAAGCCTTTAGCTTAGCTTTGCACAAAGACTGGGAATAAAGGTTACACAGCTAGCATGTGACTGTCTGCAGTTAAAAAGAACTCTGCTCTTTTTAAAGCTCAGTAATTAACACAGTGGTTTGATATCGATCTTTTAATCGAACTCTCTCAGAGAATGTTAAGTGTGTTTCCAAGAATGTACATTTATTTCTTTAGGTGGAAACTGTAATCAAAAGGCCGAACGCAAACACGCTGAGAGCTTTTTAAAAAGACGACGCAGCATGATGTGCACAGAAAGTACAGAATACACTGTACCTTTGCTGCTAATGGAAACTACATAAACACACCAGAGAGCCATGAACACAGCAGCTGAGAGCTCTGGGGATACACAGACAAAGACAGGGAGACACAGAGGGGATTTAAGGCTTATGAAACTGTAGTTTGGGGAATGAGAAATGGCTGTGGGGAGGTGAAACACTTAAAGCTATACACTCTGACCACACAGTCCAAACTATAAATAAACCCAGCGGGGCACCTGGCTTTGGTGAATTAAAGTGGGCTGAGCACAAAGGGCTGATCTGCAGTCTGGACCATAAATACAGAAAAACTGAGATCAGAAGTTTAATTTTCTCATAAACACAACAATGCCTCAGATTAACAAGCCCGACTAACACACATAGACAGTTTAGGGACGCACAAAGAGGAAGGCTTCATTTAGGATTAACCGGCGAGCAACAAATCTGCTTCCCCAAGCGGCTATACATCCTCAGAACATGAGCCTCACGATGCTGGCCAGAGGTCCGCTGTAAAACAAGGGCTTCAACTATTATCGGTTAGCAGCTGAATGCATTTATCTACCCAAGAGAGACTTCACAGGAATCTAGGTCACTGCAGCCCAAAGCAAAGCAAAGAGAGGGTCACATTTAGCCCTCTGAAAATATTTCACCCACATTCCCAAAGGGTCAAACAGAGAGGTCTGTCACTGAGATGTATTTTTGGTTCGATGTTTAGGGGCAAAACATGCAACAAGCCGAAAATCCACAAATCAGCCGGGATACGGTGACTGATGTCGTTCAGAGTTGTGCCAAAGATGTTTGAGTTGTCATGAAAGTTTCTCTTTGAACTCCTGTCTTGCTCGGGGGAGGATTAAAGATGCTGTAATGTTCAAGGTTTGCAAGCTGTAGAGAGAAATCTTCCAAGAGAGAGTTTCCAGATGATCTGCAACTCAAAAATAAAACATTAGCGAGGTTCTTTGACTCATTAAGCTAACATTAAACAGATAACATAAGCATCTAACATAATAAATGACTTAAAGAAGAAGCAGGAAGTTCACTCTGTGGTGTAAAAGTTACGACTCCTACCACAAGGGTCAAAAACTGACTCCAGCATTCGACCATAGACTGTATAAAAATGGACGTAGTATTCATGACGTCAACCATCTGTTCCTGAAGCCGATCGTCGGCGGTAGCCATATTGGAAATGCTGAGCACAACCCAACGTCTTCCAAGCTAGTTTGAGGTAAAGAGACGGGCCTGTAGTCTTTCCTCTAACAGCTACAGGGTGCCCGCCTGTCAATCAAGTCAGCCATGTCCTTATTTGGGCAAAACTCGTAAGTTTAATATCTTTGAAAATACTGAGTTCTAAAAAATGTAACTCCCCGTACAGTGTGTGCCGAGAGAGAAATGAGCTACTTAGACCTAAAGTGTTTTTGAACCAGGCTGTAAACATGTTTATTTCTGCTGTAAAGATTGTCTTCTTTGAATGGCTGTGTATATGGTTTCCGGTGTTCCTGCAGCCAGCCTCTAGTGGACGCTCCATAAACTGCAGTTCATAACACTTCTGCATGGGCTTCATATTTCAAGACCGGGAGTTGCTGCTTGCATTTAACTCAAAGAACACCGCCTTCTTCTCTGTTCGCTTTATCCACATAATGAGCGATATTGGAACATGTTCATGTTCAGGCAGCAGACTTTCCTCTAATTACTGGTACACAGACTCGAACAAGCAAAGCAGACGGTGAGCTTAAAACCAGAGCTGTCATGGTGACACAGCTTCAACATCTTATTATAATCACCAGCCTTCTGCCTGTCTGCTTATTAAACCCACCACTTCAGATGAGACAGCGCTCACTTTCTGACTCAACCTGTCTGCACACACCTGCACACAGTGAGATGATCCTCCATAGATACCTGCCAGGCTTCTCCGTCTGTCAGAGCCCTCCATGCTTTTGTTTGTCTGCCTTCGTTGAGAGCCTGTATTTGTCTTTCGCCTCTTAACACGTCACCGAATCCAACACTGTCTTGGAGACGATCCAGGCACTTTAAGATCGTTGTTTTTTTATCAGTTGAGGTCATACTAACAATGCTTGAACATAAACTAAGGGTTTAATGCAGATTCAAACCTGATCTCACAACACTTTCTCCTTTTAAAAACTCATTCTCAAGATTTGATCCAAACTGATCGCTTTAATACACTCAGATTACTTCGGAGCATCTGGTCCTGTGCAGATCACTTAGTAAGCTCTGTTCCTCGTGGACCCAGACTCAAAGAGCTGCTAAAAACAGGCCGCTCTGTGGCGAGGCTGGCTCCGGACAGCGGGGGAGGCAGCAGTGGATAAGAATAAGATCAAAGCCGTCCTGGATAACCTCTCTCATCCTCTCCATGATGAGCGGAGCCAGATGGGATCATTCACTCAGGTGCAAGAGAGAGTGTTACAGAGAGGGACTCAGAGACCAATGACACACAGTGCCACTGAGTGTCGGCATGATCCAGCCGAACTCTCTGTCTTTGAACATTTGTAGGAAACATTTAGCGTTAAATACTTCATTCTGATTGGTTGAAACCCAAAGAAAATTGGGGTTAAATATCAACTGCAAAAGCAACTCCAAGGATGACCTGATAACGCATGTCATATCAAATCAAGCCACGGAAAAGAGTCTGGGACATTTCACTTCTAACTGTTGACACTGAGGCAAAAACATTTGTGTACATTTCGAGAAGTTTACAGACGAGCCAGCAGAAAAAATCTGAGTGAAAGTGCGGCTGATTCCTTCACAGATGATGCCCACCCCAGAGCCGTGGGAAGTGGCTTTTAGTTGGGGGTGCTGTAGTAAGAGGTGCATTTTTTTTTTCTTTTTGCATTTAGGTTACTTATGCAACTGATAGGCTATAGCGCACATACATATTATTTTTATTTATCTGGTTTGAATACAAGCTTTCAAGAGAACTTTTCATTATAAATTCACAAATTGCAACTTCCATACCCTGTTGTACAGCAAAGAGCATACAAGCCAAACCTGGTAAAACAGGCCCAAAAGGCAGTAAAGCTCATTGAGCAGAACTTATCCAAATACGTTTAGTTTTTAAGCAGGCACACACACAGGGCCCACACCGTTATTTTAAAATGAATAATTATTTAAAATTGCTATAATTATTTCTCAAATCTTCCTCAGGCATTACATTTTCAGAAAATAATACAATGAAAAAAAAAACTGATTTATTGTGTTAATTAATGTATTTGTTTCAACTTATTTATGCATCCAGAAAAAATTGTGTGATGCCTTTTCCAACAGTGGGTGCTGCAGCACCCTCAGCACCCCTACTTCCCACAGGCATGGCCCCCCCTATCATTTTTCAGTATTTTCAGGAGTTTAGTGCATGTGTGAAATGAGCTTTATCGATGAAAGAAGTGCTAAATATTTGACATTGGTCTGATCCACAAAAAGTGACAAAACAGCAGAGAAAACAAAAAGGACTTGAAAGTTACAAAAAGCTGTCGGCTTCGGGGATGAAACTGACAAACAGCAGATTGCATGTGAAGTTAACACTAAAATGTAAGTATATAAGGTTTATTTGTAAAGCGCTTTTCCCAGACAAGAGTAAGAAAGTGCTTAACAAAGACAAAACAGACAGAAAAAGAAATAAAATAAAACAAATAAGCAACATGAAAAGGGCTTTTCCTGCACGATCCACAGGTACAGGTGTAAGAATCTGAGAAAACAGTCTAAGAATACAACAATCAAATAATGGGGCACTAAAAGTTGTTTGATGATTTACCAACTGCCTGTTTTAAAAGTTTAGTTTCTACTCTTACTGTAACTCTTGTTTTTGGTCAAATGTGTGATTATTATCATGTAAAATTTAGTAAAACCAGGTGAGAGGGGATGATAGAGGTATATTCTTCTGAATTTTGCAGCTGCACAAACTGCATGTTGCTGCAACTTCATTTGCAGTCGTTTCCTCGTTCCACGTTAAAAATAGTAAACATAAATATTTATATTCAAGTGTAATAAAGAGATCAAACTCTGAGCCTGAAGTTTGTGTAAGACTTGTGAATACCCCAGAGAGGAGATACTCTACGTGCTGCACGTGAACCCAAAGGAGCAAACACAAACAGGACGGAGGTACACAGGTTTTATGTAATCATGTCGGCTTGTTTGTTCTGCATTGCTGTCTGACCGATAACTCACACTAACTCCATCCCTGTGGGAAATCAGGGGATTCAAGCAACTACAGCAGCTGCTGTCTGCAACATCACAGTGTGCTCAAATTACAGACAACGCATAAACACGTATTTCTTTTAATGACACAAACATCTTATCACCTCATGAGGTTAAATGGTGCTTCTGAACATATGCAGCAGACCTGATGTGACGTCATAACTAAATCAGAGTGAAGTTTCTGTACGTGAGAGCATGAGAGGTTTGCAGAATCAGAAACCCTTCATGAATGGTCCAAATGGTTGCAGACTGTTTTGATCACTGGCTCTCATATAAGTTGGATTTTCGTCGTTAAAAACTTTGCAACAAGTCGCATCTTGATGCAAATGAAGCAGAGTACAAACACCTTGAGGCTGATGTGGCCACCTGTCGCTGTCTGGGTAAGTGGTCTAAAACCACTTCCCACAGAGGCCCTGGAGGTTTCTCTGTCTCCACAGCAGCCCGTTCCTCGTCTGTGAGTGAAAGTGTGCTAATTGGTTAACACAGCTGGTGCAGCTCTGCCCTCGTCTCCACATTACACTGGATGTGAGACCGCTGATCTAATCGTTACAGCTCATCTTCTCCTCCTGCACTCGGCTGCTCCTCCCTCTCCCTCCGCTGCTCTGTCCGTCTGTCCATCTGTCTGTCTGCCTGTCTGCATTACGTGTTTTTCCTGCACTCGGCTGAAAACAGTCGAGTTGAATCACACAACCTGCACACCGTCTTCACATGAGTCATAACGAGGGGCGATGTGTTTCAAGACGTCTCTCCCAAGCATTAACCCTTCCCCTTCTTTTACCCAGAAAACCCACTTCTCTCTCTCCTCTCCTCTCCTCTCCTCTCCTCTCCTCTCCTCTCCTCTCCCCCCTCAGCATAAAGCAATAAACAAAACAGACGAGACGAGAAAATGAAAAGCAGATGAGACGCTGAGAGAGCTCATGATGTGTTTGGCTTCTGACCAGGATCCCACGCTGCAGAGAGAGACACACCCCCACTGAAAACTGAGGTCATCCTCTGCTGTCAGGATAACAAATAGCAGCTCACTTCATGCTGAGTTTATGCAAATTAAACTTCTGCAGCTAACTCCGTCCAGTTTTCACTGTAGAGTTACAGACTGCACAGATTACAGCTGCAGATTATCACTTGAACCTCCATCAAGAGGCTTATAATTTTAGATCTATAACAAAACAACTACAGGCTTGATTTCCATGAAAATGCATCCATATCAAATTAATGTAAAATACTTTGCTTGTCACTAATTTGCTTTGCTGTCAGTTATGTAACCCTGACACTGTGAGCAATCTAAATAAACATCATATCTCCAGGTTTAGCACTGATACAAGACAATCCACTGAGCTTATACACTAAAAACTAAGCTAACTAGGTATTTTCCTCATGATTTTAAAAGGTGGATGTATAATTTTCTTTGCCCAAAGTTAAACACAAAAGTCAGAATTGGTGCACAAATAAAGGTCTTTATTACCCGGCTTCCTTACTGATCTTCGGGTTGTGTAAGATGCTTGATTCTGATTGGTCAAAACCTCTTGACAACGGTTATCAACTTTCACTAACATGAGCAACAACAGAGGTAAACTGATCACACGTCATGTCAAATCAATCCACAGAAAAGAGTTCAGACACATGTTGCTTCTGCTTGTTGACACCATAGACCATAAGGTGAGGTAAAACCGTTAGCATCAAAACAGTAGGCGCATTTCGAACAGAAGACACTCAGCTGGTGTTGTTTTAGATGGTGCTATATTTCATCACAGATGGATTCACTGAATCAACACGTGAGAGGAGATAAGCGCGAGTAGCAAAGACGTTTCCACACGGCTTTAAAATCCTTTTGAACTCAAAAAGCCGTGGCAGAGATCGGCCGGTGTTTTGGTTTAAACAGCGACCCTGTTAACTGGAGACTCTCAGCCGGATGCATCCCTCATAAATGTCTTTAGACGATCATTAAATATCTGATGAGGATATTTTGAAATCTTAATAAAAACTAAACTAGTTTGAATTCCCAGGAACTCCCTCTGTGTAAACTCCACAAACACTGACACGTTCAGCTGAAGGTCTCCAGTTTACAGGGTCAATGTTTTTACCAACGTGTTTGTATTTTATGACAAGACCCCAACGCCAAGCCACACACAGATGCAGGCCGAATGACACACAAACATGCTCGAATGGAGAGAAATCAGATTCAGGTGGCTGCGTGCGAAGAGTCCAGGGTTAGATGTGTTGGTGAAGATCACCTCGGTATTGTTAGGAAAAGAACCAGCACCTCTGCAGCTGCCGGTCATTTTTCCAACTTTTGTTCAGAAGCAGTGACCCTCCTGTTGGATCAAACGTCCTCAAACGTCCAAACAACATACTCATAAAAACAATATCCTCTGAGGCACAGGCTAATCCTCCACTTCTCCCCTTGAATGTAGTCTCTACTCAGACTCAGGGATCTCCTCACAGCCTGGGTTTCATTTCACATCTCTGAAAATGACATTTTTTCTCAGCTCATCTTCACCACAAGGCTTAACTGTGTCTCACCTCCGTCCTCCTCATCCTCTCTGTGTCTGCTCCTCTCTCCTCGCTGCCTGATCTCTTCCCCTCACAGATATAAAACCACCCACGCTCCCTCAAACAGCCTCACAAGGTGAATCCAGGTGAAGGGGCTACATTTAAGCAGAGCTCTCCTCAGATGACTTGGAGTCTTTCAGGTTTTAATATGACATGATCTCAGTACAGCGTGCACGTTACATGTGGCTTCAGTCTCTGTTCTTTTTCCTCCTCTTCCCGTCTTTCTGTGTCCTCGAGAGATCATTTATCACAGAGTCAGCTGCAGGTCTCCTCTTCCTCTCCTCTCTCCTGTGACAGGGAAGGTGAGAAAAACTTCCTCCTCTCTCTCCTCCTGTGCAGAAAGGTCTACGAGGGCGGCAGAGAAGATGTGAGCAGACAGCTTTATTCCTGCTTTACAGTTTCCCCCACAGGAGTCAATGAAGCGAGTCAATTCTTATTAGGCCCTGTTTTAAAGAGCTGAACTGTACAGCAGAAATAAAACATCCTTCCCTTGAGCTCATCCTTTGTCCTTAAGATAAATGTAACTGAACAAATTAAAACTCTGGTGTTTAAAAAAAGCCAAAAAACTGCAGTTCCACAAGTGGCCACTTGAGGCTGGTCCCAAAAGTGAGTCAATCTGCATTACTTCCTATATTAAAACCTCAAGGATGTAACTGTATCGTCAGTTTTACAATATCTTAAGAACAAAAGTGCCTTGATACCATCAGGGAACGATATGTCTTCCATGCAAAAGTGCAGTTTTGTTTCAGACACAGTATCTTTGAAAATACAGAGTTATAAAAAGGTTAACCCCTGTACAGTGTGTGCCAAGAGAGAAATGAGCTATTCAGACCTAAACTTTTTTTTGAACCAGAATGTAAACATGTTTATTTCTGCTGTAAAGATCGTTTTCTTTGAATGGGTGTGTATGTGGTTTCCGGTGTTTCTGCAGCCAGCCTCTAGTGGACCCTCCATAAACTGCAGTTTTTAACACTTCAGCATGGGCTTGATATTTTAAGACCAGAGGTTGCAGCTTTGTGTTTACTCATCATCCTTTTCACGCTGCTCGCTCCCCCAATCTAGTACGATGGAAAAAGTGGACACCAGCGTTAGCGGCGAGATAGGACAGAAGGAGAATTTATTGAAATTGTGGATGCTTCAGCGGCTTTTAAATCTGACGTGTTGAAGCATTTTGGTGTAAAAACATGAGAGAGATGAAAAGGTGACTATGCTGAGCTACACGTTGGCTAATGATCACTGAAAAGATTCAAGAAGATGCAAAGAAGAACATCCAGCTAGGCCTAAAGACTCGAAAGGAAGCATTCACAACAGAGCCAGAGTTCATTAGGTAGGAAGGCAGGACTCGTGTTTTCAGTGATGAAGACATAACTTAATGTATTTTAGTTTGAGTCTTTGTTTTGAAAAGTCTTGCCAGGTTGCTTCGTGTGCCATCATGTTGTAAACATTGCGCCGCAGCTCCTGAGAACCCCCCTTCTCCTTCATGCTGTGAAGGAAGTGTATGAACAAGCAACTTGCCCAAGCTCCTGAAAACTTCTAGAGAATATCAGGATGCATGTGGGAAAAAGGCTCCCTCACTTGCAGGGTCAAAACTTAGATCAGAAAGCTTCAAAAAAGTCTCAACAAACCAAGACGAGAAACTCTTCAGTATACAATCTGTGAGGAGAGATATCTGACTTCTCTGCATCATTCAGCTCATCACGATCCATCAGGAGCTGCAGAGCCACTTTGAATGTAATCAGTGTCTGATCTCACTGATTAAGTCGACTTCAACCGGATAGGAGGAGCTTTGGAAATCAGCTGCTCAAGTGTTCATTTGGAGGAAAATCATACGAAACACATCATTTGACTCGACACACCCAGCTGCTCCATCAACCCTGATGAAGCAGAAACACGGATATGATTTATGATTTCATCCAGCTGACCCACATGAGCATCTTTCAGTGCAGCTTACCTCAACACGGCCGTTGGTAGGAACATAAAATCTTTGTTGCTCTTTTGGATTTAAAGCCAATCTACTGTTTCAAAGAATTTCTGATATTCCAGTCATTAACTCAGAGATAAATGGTGTGAACTGTGACAGACACATTTGGCTTCTTTTCAGCTATTCATCCACAAAACTACTCTGGGAACACTGAAGACTTCCTCAGTACAAAGTGTCTTTATCTGTGTCAGGCAGCAGCAGAGCTCAGTGGGTAACACCATTATTCACAAAGTTACAAGAGGTCACTGGTCCACTGGGAATAAACATGAGTCATATAGAGGCACAAACAAATGACAGCGTTGTTTTGTGGAGGAGGATAGAGATGGAGATGGAAATGCAAACCATCAGTCCTGTTTCTTATCTCAGTCAACTGCCCTTATGAATTCATACTCAGCCATGCCAATGAATTTAAACTAGAGGAGCTCCGTGCGGCTGAACAGCAGCGACCTGTACATCATTAACGCACAGCGAAGGTCACATTTGAATTTCTATACCGCACCACAATGCATCATGTGTATGCACACTGGATTATGTAGAACAGATGATTACTCTTCAGACATTATTAATATGACAATTTGAAAACCGTCTTCACAGGATGGGAAAAAGTACCTCAACAAAAGGGTTCCTTAAAACAGACTTCAAAAGGCACATGAAAATGAAACCTCGGGGCAGACCCTCAATGAATGCACGAGACACTTATACCTCTTTTCAACCAACGTGAACAAGGTTGTATTTCCGGGCTGGTGCTCGCGCTGGTTTGGTGCAGGTTGAACTCGTGAACCCCGCCCCTGACGTAAGCGGTTCTAGACCAGCAAAGAGTTGGAGCCGCTCTGGAACCGGTTTTCCCGGCCGAGAGCCGGTTTATTCGCAGTCGAAACACGGAAAACCGGTTCTCAATTGAGAACCCTGAAACTGCCTCGGTCGAAAAGAGGTATAAGATATCCTTCAGCTTCAGGGTTTCTTGCAACAGACAATGAAGGGTACATAAAAACAGCTGCTTAGGTTTTCTCTTAACAGGACTAAAGGGTCCCTTAGCACAGATGTTAAGAGATTTATCTTAAGCTTTTGTGCCATACACTAAAGAAGTAAAGACACCATGAAGTGAATGCCAAAAGATGCCCACACAAATCACTTATGGGTAACTTAAAAAAGATGCTAAGGGTACATCGACATAACCACTTAGGGTACGTTAAATCAGAGATTGGAGCGTATTTAAGGGCACATGCTATACAGATGTTACTTTGTTCATTACTATTAGACACAGATGTTTAAGGGTGGGCTATAAACAGACAATCTTTGGGTTACATGAAACAGCAACTCACGGTACGTTAAATCAACTAATGAGTATTCCTTAAAACAGACATAATGTTGTGCCTGCTTAAATAGAACTGTGTGTACTTGTGTTTGACACTTGATTGGTACCCTAAACATATGCATTAAACTACTGTATATTACTATTGAAATGTAGGGTACCTTGAAACAAACTTAAAAGGGTATTTTAGGAGAGGAGCTACACAAATTCTACTTTATGTTTTTGACACTAAATTGATACGATTAAACACGTTAAAGTGTGAGGTCACGTACGGGTCGCTTACGGGTATATTGCAAGGTGCTTAGGGTTCTAAAAGACAGACCTTCAAGGATATATTAGGCTGACACCAAAGGGATGCTACTTTGTACATTAATAAGACATTTAGGGGTACCTTGAGAAGACAACTTAAAGGTATCTTCAGATAGAGTCGCATGACACACCAGAAAAGCAATTTAGGGTACCTTGAAACAGACATTAAAGGGTGTGATGAAAAGAATAGCCAATGAGGGTCCACTAAATCGGACATTATAGGGTACCTTGGGACTAATATGTTACAGATCTCTTTTGGGCTGTGGTTAGACACCAAAGCTGCGCCCTGAAACTGACATTTAAGGTTGTGCTGACCAAATAAGGGTTTCTTGTAACAGATACTTCGGGTACATTGAATCAGCTGCTTAAGGTTCCTTGAAACAAACATTAAAGGTTATGCAAGGACTCAAGTTTAACAGATGCTACTTCCTGCATTTCTATTAGTCAGTGAAGTGATTCGATGAAACAGACTGTAAAAGATGTGCTGGGCTTGATTACTTATAGTTAACTTGGCACAGTCTACACAGGGTACCTCGGGACGGATGCAAACAGATGCTTCCTTCGTGCACCTGTAAACAGTTGTGTTAGAATATGTTGTCCCAGCTTTTTATCAGTTTTGTGGTTTTGATACGTGAAGCGTGAAAGAAGTGGCGGGATTAAACACATGTGCTTCAGTGCACCATCTGGAGTCACAATAATGAAAAGAACCTCACAGATTTTACTTCTGAGTGCTTTCAGAGCAGACTGTTAAACCACGATTCTCCTGAATCACCTTTCCTTTTGAATCTTTCATGTCTCCTGCTGCTGGCACACTGACGCTCCTATCACAGTCTCATATATTTATAGAAATGGGTGCTCTATTGTTTCTCCTGTTCTCTTCTGTGTGCTCAGACTTATTGCAAAGCTATCTGCAGCCGGAGAGCGACCACGCTGCACACGGTGGGTACAATTCGGGCCCTGGGATGGAGGGCAGAGAGGATGGATCGGAGGACGAGTCATGGGAAAGAGAACAAAGGATTGGATTAAAGAAAGGAAATGAGTCCAAGTGCTTTGGACAGGGATTAACTTTAACACGTCATTATCTCACCACTGTTAGTTAGAGCCTGTGTTAACACGAGGGGACCAAAGTTAAAGTTCCCACTACAAGTATTAGACAACTCTGAGCATGCTGCTGAATTCCGCAACTGTATTTGTAGAGACATATGTGAAGGACAGTTTGAGACATAAGATAAGTGTTAATCCAGCCGTCTCATTGATGCACAATATAGCAAATCCTCTCGCTCTGTGGACACCAGTCAAGAAGAGAGAGAGTTTTGCACCAAATTAGCAGGACATGAATCAGAGAGACATTTTAGACTTGAGGAAGGATTGAAACAGGAGGCACAGGGGACATGAAGAGCAGAGAGAGAAAAAGGGATGATAAAGATCAAAAGAAACTCAAAACTGTCGTCCTGCTTGAGAGAAACAATCACACAGACGCTTCTTTCCTCTCTTTTAAATGTGACATACGTTCTCCCCGCCCTGATCGAATCACCCCACTCTGTTCTCTGCAATGTGACTCTCGATTTTATTACAGTGTGGACGGATGGACGTTCTGAATTCTGCCACAAAAAGAAAATCTTGAAATTAAAGTGAAACAATTCTAAAGATGATGAATGCTGGCACCAAACAGCCGTGAGACATTCAGATGCTGTAACGGATGAATCACACTGACAGCTGAAACGTCTGCAGCCACATTCATCAGTTATGTATTAGTTTGTAGTGTTTGCTTACTTCTTCGTCCACCTCAGCTCAGGAATGATGGATTGTTTATTTATGGTAACGTGATCTTTACAGAAGACAGTAAAGCTGTAATCTATTCATGTTTATCAGCCCTTCAAAGAGGCTATCCATGTGGTTTGGGTCGTGTTTAATTATTTTCTTTTACGTCAGAGAGGGAAAAATGTCAATATTTTTATATTTTAAAGGATTAAATATCGATTTCAGGGATTATTTGACGAGAAAATTATCAAACATTATTCTGTCTAAATGCAGCACGTTGAAAAAAACCTATGACAAATAAACCTGTAATACTGGAACTAAAAATAAGAATGGAAATGTCAAAGAGGCAATAATGAAATTAAAAAGAGACAATAAAAAATGAGAGAATTAAATAAAGTGATGATTAAATCATAGAGGGATAAATGCCTATATGAAAACAATAATATTAAGTTGTAGTATTATAGTTAATCCAAAACAATTTAATTTTTAAAATTGATTTATCATTTTATTTCTGTATAAATTCATGTAATATAATCTTTTATATATGTATACAAATGTAAAACTGTATTTTGTTTCATTAAATTGTTCCTACATCTTTAATAATTGATAATTAATAATTGCTTTTTTATATTGTGTAATTTTTTTTTATTTTTTTTTATTAATTATTATTCTATTTTTTTAAATATTTTTTATGAACTTCCCTGTTACATTTAAAGTTTGTTTTCCATTCAGCATAAAGCCAAAGTTGAAAAATTGAGAGGAAACTAGAAAATTTAGAGGCTAAAATACTCCCCCTTTGAAAGTGGAGGAGAACAAAACTGAGCTAAAATGAGAGAGGAAATCGAGCCAGATACACAAGGTGAACCAAAACTAATCTACCAAAAAACTCACATTTCTGTGTGTGCCTTAAGTCACTGCTTGGTCCTAAAACTTGGATATAAAGCACCTCTCTTGGCCTCGAAAGGCAAATCAATCCATATCTAATTCACCCCAGACCTGCTCACGTCAGCTGATGAATGTCAGGCTTCATTTGCACTATTTCATCAACAAATAACTCTAAACACTTCCTCAGTCTCAGCCCTGTTTTTACTCATGACAGTAAATTAATGTTTGCAGTGACGGAGTGTGAGAGTGAACAAGCTGACGAATCAATGGCTCCCTACAGGGAAGAAAACGGCCTGCTTCAAAAACCAGAAACTCCACATTTCCATTTTCAAAGCTTTTTTTTTTCTGTCTCTCCGCCTGAAAGAGATTCCTTTCACATTTTTAAAATCCTGCAGGAGAATTCAATATTTCAGAGCATCAAAAGTGTCCTGCTTTGGATTAAAACACTGCCGGTATTCAACGTAACTGTCCACTTGGTCCTTCACTCCTATGTATAATATTGAAATACTGGTAGATTTCAGAGCCGGTTTCGTCCCCACCTGGAGCTGCCTGCTGGTGAGACGAAGCGGAGCAGCTCAGACATCCTGAGTCAACACTCGACCTCTCTCTGCAGGCTGTCAGAGCTCAGGTGGGAGGAAGCCAATGCGGCGTCCACAGCCAGCCGGTCAGCAGGCGGCAGACAGACAGGCAGAGCCAGACGACAGCCGATAACAGGGGAGGGATATTCATTCTTAATGAAGCTGAAGATTGATCGTATTTGTGTCTGCTTCTGATGTAAATCTCAATCCCAAACCTTTTTATTTACTTCCAACTGTTAAAAAAACACACAGATGCAAAAACCAGGGCAGGCAGAGAGACAGGACCGGGTCCAGGGCCAGAGGGAGGACAGACAGGCACTTGTTTACTCGTTGGTTGTCAGTCTACGTCTTGCCGGCTGCGGCTTTTTGGCTTGCTGCTCCAATAAAAGTCATTGGATGCCATACTGGAGTCTCTCCAGCCACTTTATTAACTTCAAAAGCCTGAACTGAAGGACCTGTAATGATTTTATTTTGGAGAGCTTAAACGTTGTGTAAGCAGAATGCCTCTCTGAAGTGTTTCACAAAGCGGTGGAGGGAGAACTGATTGCAATACAGATGAATATAAAAAGGCTGATTAGGATTTTTTTACCTCGTCTCTATTAGAGAAAGTCTTTGTGATATTTATACTGTCGATCTGTCACAGTCAGATTCATAGTTTAAGAAACGTAAAGAGATATTCAAATTATTCTCTGTCTCAAGAATCAAAACGTACGAACAACGGTGGATGCCTAAACAGGTTTAAACATCCAGCCCTCAGAAAGTCTGGACCCTCAACATTTCTGTCTTTAACAGTCTCTACATGAGCTTGCTGAAACTGATGAGGTACCTCAATGGTTAAATAGTGAGTGCTGTTGTGATGTCTTTTACTTAATGTCCACATGTGCACCTATCCAAAGAGTGCTTCTAACCAGAGCTCCAGAGACCTGTACTGTGAAGCCAGTTCAACAGATCCAGGTTTCATTTGATTATCTGGCCAAACAAACAAGATCTTGCTAATCTGTCCTGTCGATCCAATTCTTGATAACTTCCTGTGGATTCGCTGTGTAAAAAAAGTAGGTCTCCAAAGGTTTTCCAGGTCAACAAAGGAGATGCGTACCTTCACTTCTCTGCTGGGACTGGGAATTGCTCGTTGACCGGTGTTCCAGCTTAAAGAGTGACCGTGTTAACTTGGCACTTTCAGCCAAACGCGTCAGTTATTTTCTTATTTACAACAACTGTTAAAACATCCTCCCAAATGTAGCCAAGTTTAGTGTTTTGAGTCAAAATATTCTCATCAGATATACAGCTCTAATAAAAACCAAAGACAGACACATTTGGCTGGGAGTCGCCAGATAACAAGGTCACCCTTTGAACCAAAACACCGGCAGCATAGAGCATCAAATGTACGGCACGCCTGATATTTACAGTCATGCTGCGTCAAGAAATGTTTCATCACCCTGCAGGTGTTCCATCTTTTCTGTGCATCACATAACCAACATTGTACATTGTCCACCATAATTACTACCTGGACTCTGTGCTGACATCTTCTCACGATGCATGATGTCATTGTTTTGCGAGGCATGCAGAAATATTTGGAAGGCAAATCTGGTTGAGATATATGATTAAAATGTTACTTCTCCTTTATTATTTTAGCTCAGTCTTGATTATCAAATCATGACGTTTGGCTCCTGCCTCCAAACTCCCTCCTCAAACCCTAAAATACAGCCTCGATCTGACACAGCTGACGGGTGAAGCCCATCCTTCTTTAGGGGAAATGTCTCGTCCACACTCTGCTTGCCTGCAGGATATCTGCTCTTAAGTTGTGTCTCAGTTCTCTCCACTGGGTTTCAGACTGGGCTGTTAAACAGAGAGGAGAGCAGGTCTGCACGTTCAGCTGCCTCCTCTTAAACCTCTGAGTGGACTTTGAGGACGCTGAAAGGAGCCGTTGTTCAGCAGCCAGACAACCAACAGTAAGCCTCTTAAGTCCTGCTCGTGATTCACAACCACAACTACTCTTGTTGAATGGACAATAACAAACTGCCGGCCAGTTGATTTACATTTTGCAAACAGTGCGCTCCTTCTTGAACAGAACCGTGGCTCGTCTTCACGTCTGAAGCATCTCTTTATTTTCTGCATAGAAGAAAAGTTCAGATCAGAGCTGCTGGGCCCAGCTGGGTCTGATCCTGAGTCCTGTTACCGTCCAACACGCTGTCAGTGGTGTCAGACCTCAACGTGAGAGTTTGGGCTCTAATGTCCTCACACACAGATCACAGAGGAAGGAGTTTGTTTTGCAGAGTTTGGAAAAAGTTCATCAAGAGTATCACTCATTTTTCAACTTCATGCTTTTTCTTTACAACGCATAAAACATCTGGTTCAGGAGAGTAAAGAGTTATCGGCCGACACAATCAACACACAAACATTAAAATGTTGAGGCACTTGTCTCTTCCTGTTTGTGTGTCTTTATCTTATTTTCCACAAACAACAACACAGTCTAAGGAATCTGAGTCACGACACTGGCAGCTCCAAGATGTTTGTGTAACGTTTAAAAGAGAGTATTCAAAAAATAATGAGTCATGTTGTAATTTTGGCCTGAAGGAGACAGAGTGGAGCCAAACAGAAAGTGCTGTGTCACAAACACACGCACACACACATACAGATCCACATTTTAGACTTCATGTTTTTAAATTCTTTGTCATCTGCTGTAATTTAAATCCTTGTTCTCTGTAAATGTTGAAATCACTTCTGTCGAGCTAGTGTGAGGTAAAGAGGCGGGCTTTGAGCCTCCTCGCCAACAGCTACAGTGTTCCCACCTGTCAATCAAGTCAGCTGTGCCTCACGTAATGCAAAACTCGTAATCTTAATATTTTAGAAAATGCTGCGTTATGAAAAAAAACCACCCCCAGTACAGTGTGTGCTGATAGAGAAATGAGCTATTCAGAACTAAACTGTTTTTTGAACCAGGCTGTAAACATGTTTATTTCTGCTGTAAAGATCGTCTTTACAGGACTATAGCTTCTGTTAAATCACAAGGCTAACGGCGTCCAAGGACTAAGATATCCTCAAGAAGCGGGTCAAGAATATTATTATTTATTTTTTATTTTTTATTTTTTTCAAGAATATTATAATTACTAAGCTCTCAATGGATTAGCTAGATAATCAAGTTTATGTAATCATAACAGTCCAGTTGAGTCCACAGAAATATAGAAAATAAGTTCATCTTAATCTCAAATCTGTGGCGGATGTTTACGTTTTCTATATTTCTTGGCGTGAGATGTGATCAGGCCGTTGTCACCTCATTACTGTGGCTATTTATCCCATTATTGTTACTTTTTATTTAATTATTGTGATTTTTACTTTATTATCTTGTCTTTTTACCTCATTATTACGATTTTTTTTCTCATAATTTGTTTTTTTCCCCATTATTTTGAATTTCAATAACATTATCTTGACTTCTTATCCCATAATTTTGATTTTTTTTCTCATTATTTTGACTTTTTAGCACACAACTATGGCATTCTCAAATTTTTGACATTTATCTTATAATTATGACTCAAAATGTGTACTTCTTTTCTCAGAATTTCAACTTTTTAGTCATAATTTTGACTTTTCATCATTATCATTGTCTTACTTTCTCCACTTTTTGACAGTTTATCTATAAGTTTATCATTTATGACTCTTAATTTTCAAAATGTTTTTCAAGGCCAACCCTTGTTGTAACCAATGCTCAGTATGTGAAATCTAAATATTATAAAGACAGCCTGATTAAGGTACTGTACCTTCAGAAACAGCTGTCTAACGTCTTAATCCAACACATAGCAGGCAGAAGCAGTAAAAGCAGATATGGGGGTTGGGTGGACCGGTTTTATACTGGGGGGGGGGCAGATTGTGGTGCAGTAGTGCGCTACGGCTCTCCCCCCTCTCTCCCGCCCCCCCATCCGCCCCCCCCCTATTTTAATGCACCTCACTAGATACTGATATAGGTAAAGATATAGGGTCGGGGGGACGGGTTTTATACGGGGGGGGGGGGCGGCGGATTGTGATGCAGTAGTGCACTACAGCTCTCCCCCCTCTCTCCCGCCTCCCTTCCTGCCCCCCCTATTTTAATCCGCCTCACTGCCGGTTGGTGGGCTCTGGTCCTGGTCCTGCCCGTCTGCCTGGCTGTCTGCTCCTGGTGCCGGGCCCCCTCGGCCCTGGTGGCTCCTTTGGCTCCGTCTTGGGGGGCTGTGGGGGCGGTGTTGTGGGGGTGTCCCTTGGGGGGGCTGCAGGATCTCTCCCCCCTCGCCCCCCTTTCCTCCTACTGGGTGACCTGGGGGTAGCCCTGGGTGCTCCGGCGGTACCTGCTTGCTTCCGGTCTGGGTCCTTGGCTTGTCCCCTGGCCTGGGTCTCCCGTGGTGGGTTGGGCCCTTCGGTCTGACTGCTCTCGCGGCCCGGGTGCCGGGCCGTTCCGCTCGGCTGATCTGACCCAAGTGGTTTCATCTGCACCAGTGGTGGTCTTGTTACACAAATAGAACACAGCACGGCGGCAACCCTCTGCGACCCAAGCTTCAGTAATGATTGTGGACACTAAGGGTTGCTTAATCATTAGTATCACCCCACAGAGTTTTTTTGGCATCATGGTGAGATGGTCCCTCTCCATCTAAGTGTGTTAGGTCTCTCTCTCCTTCTCTCTCCCTGTCCCTTTGTATATCCTTATGTAATCTTTCTTTCACTTTCTCTTATTTATTTTTTTTTGGCCCACCTAGGTGTGCACGCCCTCTTTTACAGAACATGATATTAGCTGTCAATAAAAGATAGGCCAGAGTTCTAAGAGGGATGGTGATGGTTGCATGCACACAGTCACAAGCACAGAAGAAAAAGGTTTTCTTTCTTTTCTTTTGCTGCAAGAATAAATTGCATTAATATTTGACAGTTTGTGACAAACATGACACAAACCAGAAATATATATGCAGACAAGAGAAAAAAAAAAAAAGTAAAAGCAGATATGAAAGATGGTGCCACATGCAAAGTGCTCGCTTGAGTCCTCTGTGAGTCCTGACTTTTTATCTGAACAGAGACATTTTCATCCTTCTTGTTGACTCCAGAAGGAGCTGACGTAATAACCATGCAGAAGTGTGTGTTGGTGTGAGTGTTTTTGTGTCGTCCATGTAAAAAGATGATTCAATCTCGTCTTTGCCCCTGGACTCAGAGTGAACATGGCCTCTCTCTCTCCTTCCCTGCAAACCACTTGGACTGGAGTTCATGACAGCCTGAAGTGCTGACTGCGACACAGCGAGGTGATTAAATCCACCAGTTCAGAATTACTTAAGATAATTACTGAACTCATTTCATTTTCATCTCCAGCCTCCTTTAATCCCATTATAGGTGAGTCTCTGCTTCAACAGCAAACCTTCTGTCGCCTGTGACAAACACCCAAACACTCTGCAGGGATCCAATCTTCAGGTCTACTGTGAACTGTTATTCCTCCCTCTCCTCCTCAAACTGTTTCCTCGAGGAGGTGACACCTGAAATTCACGCTAACAACTGAGAAGGAGAGATTTTCATTTCCCACTGCTCCTACATTCACACAGCAGTGGGACTCCTGCCACAGTGTCATTTTTCTGCCATCTGCTCCCACCAGGACGCATCGTATCTCAGCGCTGGAGTTAGATTGTGATGCGATGCATCACGCTGGGATCGGGTTCACAGACGAGGCGAGTCATGAGGAGAAGAAGAAGAGTCATTGATTCCTTTAGAGTAAATGTAATCGTCATGTTTGCTTTATTTTCTGCACTTTCACTAAAATAGTCTGATCAAGTAATAAACTCACTGTAGGCTCAAAATCAGGAAACTTACAAAGAGTTAATGAGACAATAAATCCTCTTTTGTTCAAGACTTCTGAATCTAAAGAGCAAATAATCTCCCTCTGGTTCATAAGCAAGTAAACATTATCCTGGTGAGCTCATGGTCCCTTGGTTAGAGTGTGTTAGGACCAGGAGGGTTTGGTACGGCGTCCATGGTCTCATATGCACCAGTTAAACTGAAAATAACGCAAATCACAGGAGCGTATTAGACCGTGAATGCCGTATCGAACAGTTCAGTCTTATATTGAGAATTTTGGCAAAAAAGGTCTGATAGTGGACATACTCTGATCTTTCTCAGTCTTATATCCTCCTATAACACACCCCAATGTGTCAACTTATAATTTCTCCATTCCTAACATTATGAAAGCCAATTTAAGAAAAAAGAGGAAGACTTGGGAAAAAGATACTAAGTATAAAGTCATAAATATCATTATCTTGACTTTTAATCTCATTATTATGACTTTTATTTCATTATTGTGACTTTTCCTCTCATAGTTATGACTTTTTACCTCTTTATAATGACTTTCATATCATTATTGTGACTTTTATCTCACTATCATGACTTTTATCATGACTTTTATCATGACTTTTTATCTCACTATCATTACTTTTATCATGACTTTTTGTGTCTTTGTGACTTTTTATCTCATTATTGACTTTTTATATCACTATTATGACTTTTAATCTCATTATCTTGCCTTTTTATTTCCTTATTGGGACTGTTTACGTCATTAATACGACTTTTTATCTAATTTCTTTGACTTTTATTTCATTATTTTGATTTTTCCTCACTTCTTTTACTTTTTATCACATTATTATGACTGCTTACCTCATACATTTGTTTTTTTCTCTCATAATATTGACTTCAAATCTCATCACTTTGACTTATCTCAAAAAAATGACATGTAATCTCAATATTTATCTTTCAATCCCATTATTTCTACTTATTATCTCAAAATTATGGCATTCTCACATTTTGTAACATTTTATATTATAATTATGATTCCAATACTTTACTTCTTTGCCCCAAAATTTCAACTTTTTCTTCTTATTATCATGTCTTTCTTTCTCCAATTTTTGACAGTTTATCCATAAGTTAATAATTTGGGACTCTTTTTTTAACATTTTTTTCTCAAGATCAACCCTTCACCCTTTTTTCCAATCTGCAGTAAAGAGGCTTCCTTGCATTACTCTGCATCAGAGAAGAGAAAAAAACATTCAAACATTTCCTAAAGGTAATCCTGAATCAGCTCACACACCGGAGGATGATCTGTGTTTGTTCTGCTTTACGCTGTGAATGCTTTACTTTAATTCCTGTATGCTGTGTGTAGATGCATCCTAAATGCTGCTTTTGGATGCATGATGTTTAATACAGTGTTTGCATACATTAAGTAGCTCTCTGAAGCCTGACGGTAATTCTTTGCTGGGTTTGCTTTACACAGCAGACACATATGGATTAACCGTCTAAAGTTGCTTTTCATGAGTGATTTGCATATTGTGTAACATTGCTGTATAACTATATGTCACATTAATCCTTTGGCTGCAGAGGCTTTCACATTATGCCCGAGCAAAGAGGAGTTCTGTTGCAATGCAAAGTGATTAAATTACACCCACAGCTCAGAGATAAAACTTCCAATGCTGCAATATTTAGCTGTTTGATTAAAAGTCAGACTCCAATCCAATCATGAGAAATAACTTAGGCAATAATAAATGTTTAAAAGGGGGATTATTTGACAGGAAGGAAAAAACGTGTCAATCTGCATCCACGAGGGAGTGAGGAAATAAAAACACAGAGACTCCAGCAGATTCATCCGAGGCATCTTAAGGGGCAGCAGATGATGACACACTGCTGACACACTGAGAAGAAAACAGAGGCGCATACTGTACCATCACGCACACAGAGTCACTCACCAAGCCTGGGGTTTCCTCTTCAGCAGGCCTTGTCTCCTCCACTGAGAGTGCGGACTCAAATGATACGTCAGCTGACGACAAACCTTCTCCATCGCCCCGAGAGAGTCGCCCTCCTATTGGACGAAAACAGAAAGAGACACAAACTATCAGCTCAGTTTCAGAGGTGTTAGGTGATAATGAAACGCTACAGGTGGTTTATGAATGATAACTTTAACACCTGACTGACAGATATTAATGATGTCAACCAGCTCATTTAAGGGTGGTGGCAGATCAATCGACCGGATTAGGTAAAAATGAAGATTCAATAGAATCCTTTCAGCTTCGTTAAGTAACCTGTAAGACGTTTAGCATAAAGTCTAAAGAGATGAATCTAACAGGTGAACATGAATGTTACAGGTGCATGTTCTTTCATGCTGTCAGTCAGAGGCTGCACGGGGAGCAGAGCTGTACACACAGGGGACTTGGAGAGAGAGGGAAAATGTCACTTTGGACACAATATCATCACAGAGAGCGACAGAGCGGTGAAGTGTTGGAGCAGAAACTGACGAGAGAAAGACAAGAGGATATAATTAAAGGATTTAAAGACCAATGGAGCAAAGAATTAATAAACACACCTTCTGGTAATGTCAAGTTCCTGATATGAAGGGCCCAACACACACATACACACAACAACACACACACACACTCTTTGAGGTTGGGGAATTGAATGCCTCACGGTGTGTTGATTGGCTGTGTCCATAATTGCTCCATCTTTACTACCTGGGGTGACTTTCGCTCACCTCCTTTTGTTCGAGTGCAGCTTGTAGAGCAGCAGAATAATCATATAGTTCAAAAATAAGAGGAATTATATATACAGTAAGTGTTCAACACTATTTCACAACGGTATGATTCAGTTTGACACCTCGGTTATGAAAATAGAGTAGGATTTGTCAACTTTTGGTGCTACAAGTTCAGGAAACTGATGCAGCCATGTTAGTTTTCTGGGACGAGGAGTGACAAAGACATTTGGACAAGAAGGTGGAGCTGAAGAGGAAGAGGTTTAACAAATCTCAAGTTATCAAACAAATCAGAACCTAATTTAACTAGCAATGGATGTAGAACCTGAAAACACCTCAGTAAAAGCGCAGATATCCATACCAGACAATGATTCTGGGAGAAGTCAGGTCAGGTGGTCAAATATTACTTGAGTACAAGCCTTAAAGTATCTTCATTATACTCAAGTATCACATGAATTGCTGACAAAAGAGACCAAATCTGTTTTTGTTCTGGGCTGTAAACATTTTAATATAGGTGCATTTCAACCAAGAGTTCCGGGGTCTTTTAGCCCCCAGAACTACTTTCCCCTCAACTAAAAGGTTCCTGTGCCCCCATTGTTGTCTGCGTTTCAACCGCGGGCTGAAGTCCGGGGTAGATTGTTCAAATCAGGCCAGTGACGTATGGAGAAAAAAATTATATTAAATAACATTTTGAAATCTTAATAAAAAACTAAACTATTATGCACTCCCAGGAACTCCCTCTGTGTGTCAACAAATGTGTAAATTCCACAAACACCGTAACGTTCAACCAAAAGTCCCAGGACCTTTGAAAAGTACTACCCCCCAAGCAGGGGCTTTTCAGGGGGGAGATTATCTACCCCTGAACCAAAATTAGACCCTGGTTCCCCCGGTCGAAACGCACCTCGTTCAGAGGTAAAGTCTTTTGTTCTGAGGTTAAAGTTCCTTAAGTCAAAAACGTCTTTTGAAGCCTAATGAGGGTGGACTTACTTTTGGGACCAGCCTCAAGTGGACACTCAAGGAACTGCAGTTTTTGGGACCTTTGATTTACTTTATTTTTTTTCCAGGTCAGTTGGATTTGTTTTTGTTGGTTGTATATTATAACAAAGCAGAATTTTCTGTCCATCAATTTACTGCTCAGTAAAACACCAAACTTAAAGGTGACATATCACGCTTTTTTCATCAATATATGTTGGTCTAAGAGGTCCCCAAAACATGTCTTTAAAGTTTATGCTCAAAAAAACACTTGCCTGAAGAACCCTCTTCTTCAGCCCTGCTCAGAACAGTCGGTTTTCTCTCTGACCACGCCCCCTCATGAAGTGGATATCCCATCTGCTCTCCAGCACGTTGATCTAATGTTTACATGTTGGCTGAATATACACGGCTGCTCACAGACCCGCTTTACTTCAACCCTCTGAATCTGATCCAGAATCTGATCCTGACGGAGAGGCGCCTGCAGCAGGACCTTTCTGAACCATTGGTTACAGATTTAGTGTTTCTTGTTGTTTTATTTATCAGTATGTCGACGTGTGTCTTGGTACACAGCTACAGCTACAAACATGTAGCTATGTGGCTATGCTAACTAGTGCTAGCACTTATCCATGATAAATAAAAAATCATCCACTAGATCTTCAAATCTGCAGACGTGGGGAGCAAAACCGACCTTTGTGTTTATTAAGACAGCCTACAACTAGCATGCCTCCCTCCTAAGCTCCTTGTTAGCACACGTGTGCAGGTAATGAAAAACAGAGGAGGGGTTGAGTTGTATTTTGTACAGTCTATGGGCTGAACAAGCTCCGAGCTCTGACTCCATGACAGACCGGATATTGTTGTTACGTAACAAAAACACGGTAGTCTGAAACGGCTCGTTTCACACACATTTACAGAAAGGTGGAGAAATCAGAACAGGGGCAGAATGGATTTATTTCATTTTCGGGGGGTTTGTAGACATGCCAGGGACACATATTTCAGGTAGAGAACCATTAAAAAGTCCATTTTGCATGATATGTCACCTTTAAGACTGGCCCACTCTGACTTTTTGAAATCTTATCCGACGTTGAAAACGTGATGGAACCCAAGACATGATGATAAATGATGACTGATTTAACCGCTCTGTTACTGCAGTGGGTGTCCGGCTACAATATGACCACCACAGCACTCCACACGCTAACAGATTCCAGTCATGAACAACCAGAGTCCACTCTTAGAAATGTCTTGCAGTGAAATGCAGTTGTGTTTTTTTATTAGGGTAAACGAACATGGCAGATAGCGGTCAGGAAGAATTAGCGACAATCCAGAGAGTGCAGCTGTCTTTGCCTTTACATATTGAGCATGTTCAATCTTTATAATGTGAATAACTGCAGCCATGATGTTCTTCGGGAGCAGACTCAGGGACATCATGGCGGCACTAATTCTCATGAAAGGATAAAAAAAAATCAGGACTCTGTTTGCTTTCGTCAGAAGTGGAGTATCAGGGCTTGTTTTTCTTGCAGCGTGAACCTCACATAAGTTTTCAAATTGCAGCTTACGACAGAAATTACAGTTGTTGCATCCTCTAAATTATAACAGCAGGCTTCTAAGAGGCTTCAGTCGACTTTGTGAAGCATTAACTCATGAGGAGACTCAGGTAAGTGCAGCAGTGTTTCCTGAACTGTACGATACAAAAATAAACATTCAGGTGTGGTGAGTCGAAAAGTGAAGCAGGAAAACAATTTACCTAGCAGAGGGTTTTTTGAGGGAGTGATTTTGAAGTGATGCCCAGAGGAGACTCAGAGAACCAGTCCATCCAGCTCTGCAGCCGGCAAATTAACCTCTCTTTTTCAAATGAAATGAAGCGATAATGATTCCCGCAGAGAAACTGTGAGGATGTTCTTGTGAGTGCTTGGTCAGACGCGGCTAAAAAGTGGAGGACAATTTGTTTTTACTGCATAAATTCACATTTTTGATTCAGAGTGAAGAACAAACTCTGACTTTTCATGCTGGCTCCTAAACGTTCTCTGATCCGGGTCAGCGTGGCACTTCTCCTCATGATAGTCATTGTGAGAACTGAGTTTGATCTGCAAAACGACAGCCGTGATTGGACAGCTGCACTCACATGCAGAGCTCTCTTGATGACGACAAATATAACCTACATTATGTCACCTTTTCTGCTCTCAACAGAGTGATTTGCTGCAAGAAGACGATATGACTCAGACTACAAACAGAAACCAGATCACATGAAATAAAAACGGTCTTTTAAACAGATTTAACATCATGAATCAGATCTTTGTGCAACATTTAAAACGAGGGATCACGGCCAAGTTCCACCAGATCCGTGTCTGGTCCGTCTCAAATCCTTCACCAGATCTGATAGATCTCAGTTCTAGTCAATGTGTTAACTTCCACTGGATCCGCTCCGTTCCGGCTGCGTCTCTGATCCAGCAGGTCTTAGCCATCCGGATGAGATACACAAGACTTGTATTTTTGCCGGATGCCGGAGCACAACGCATCAACTCAACAGAGCAGATGGAGCGGGACAGGAAGTCAGGCACCAAAACAAAATGAAAACATTGGGTTAATTTTCAGAATAAAACACTCTGTGTTATCACCAGATCGTATTTCACGTTATGATGCAGACTGCACGCTCTGCTTTCAGTGGTCAGGCTTCTGGTCTGATGAAAACCCTTAAAAGAGGCAGGAACAGAAATATGTATGGAAGTGAAGCCAAATCTACGCCTCTACATTGATAGGTTATAGTTTGCCTCCAGATTGGTTGTTTTAAGGATCAAAAGTGAACCAATTCTGATATTTTGACATATTTTGAAGGGGAGAAGGTTTGACCCTGAGCTCTCTGGTTTTTGTTGATTTGTGTTGTGTCGGTAGAGACATATTGATTTTGTGTTTTGCACCTTCGCTCTTGTTAATGAACAGTAAGAGAGGTCTCGTTGTGTCAATAAAGCTGCATGAATTGAATCATTCTGAAGTGAAGGGGAGGAGGGGCGGGTCGATGCGAGGCTGGAGCCTTGTGGTTTCATTGTGGCCTTTTCTATATCTCACTCCAGCTCTCCTCCTTTCTCTTTCCCGTCTCTCTATTTCTACGTCGACCTTAGCCTCCCTCTGTCTCTGTTGTCCTTCCTCCGCTCCTCTATCTCTCCTTACATTATTGATACAGAGCAAATCTATGAATCTCTGGAGGAATGATGACCTCTCCTCTCCCCTCTGTCTCCATCTCAGTCTGCTTCATCTCTGCTCCTTCCCCTCTGGCCAGCCTGCTGATAAAGTTGGTTTTCACAGCGCAAATTGAGCCATTACTTTGGTCCAATTTTTCACCGCATGCCATGCACACACACACCGGTGCATTACCGCTAAACTGTTCCTCCATCCTGCAGATGAATTGTTCAGATAATTCAATCTTATATCTCTTGTTTTAATGGTCTCAAGGTGCAGGGGAAGACCTGGAAGACGGCAGAGTCCAGTCTGGATCTCAGGTCTGCAGAAGGAAACGCTGTGTTTAAAGATATCAAAGAGGAAGCTGCTTTATTTTAAAGCAATCGCAGCACCAAGGCTTTTAAATGTTTGATTTGTAAAACAGAAGGGTGTCAGTAGCTTTTGGTTCTGTGTACATTAACAGGAGTTTTTACACTGTCTGCAAATATTTTCATTATATAACTGATGCAGATCAGCGTTTTAGCATCCTGAGTGCTACAGCCTCTACATCAGCTTTGTTTTTGTTTGTCGCTCCTCTCACAGAGCTCTCAGTTAAATATGTTTGCTCAGTCCTGTTAGCTTTCATTCTATGTTTACAAGAACACTGAGGTCTAGACCGTACTCTATATTCTATTATTTACAAAGACCCAACATCAAGACAGGATAAGATCCAGTCCCATCTTACAGACAGGACTCAGTCTGGTCTCATCTTAATCCACCATGAGCAGAGCACTTTGCAGCATTTAGCAAGTTACAGTGGCAAGGACAAACTTCCTTTAACAGGCAGAAACCTCCAGCAGGACCAGACTCATGTTAGACACACATCTGCTGAGACCGTGTTGGAGAGAGGGATAGAGGGAGATGAAGAGAGAGAGAGATGATAGTGGTGAGACGGATAGTAGTAGTAGCTGTTGTTAACTGGGGGGCTGGTGAGGCGTAGCCGTGTGATAGGAGGCTTAAAGCACATCTTAGCTCCGCCCCTTTACCTGTCTCTAGATCGTTCAATTATGCATTCTCACGATTAGTCGAATAAACGGTTAAATGTCACCTTCCCAAGTTGTCACAGAATACTCGTGGATTAAAGTAATTATTAATAAATGTTTTAATTTAGGACCACGCTGCCGTCTGAATGTCAGACTGTAATGCATCCATCCTCCACTAGAATGTAATGCTCATGACACCCTGCTGGAATGGACACCTTCCTATAAGTCGCTGATACTATAGGATTAAAGGAGTAGGAGAACCATAACAACAATGGTGGACCACTGAGCTCTGTTTGTGCCGCTGAGTTTAGTATCGTTCTGCAGACAACAAAGTTCTCTAGCACTCATTCGCCATAACAATCTTGGTTTTTTTTGTTCTCACTGCTCTGTTGAAGAACGGCTATATGCAGAGGCACATGGTGATTTGACGTATACCACCTACCACAGGTCTTGCATGCATGCTCCAGCATTTTCAATCATACAGTATAGTGTGAACGCCAGTTTTTGAAAGAAATGTCAGTTTTTGGTGGAGCTGTTCTCGTGTAAACAAACCCTTTGTTGCAGCCCTTGTGACATTGCGGCGTCCAATACTTTAGTCTGTGCTTCAAGCTTTATGCTCACGACTCACACTAGAAAAACTTGCTTGATAGGTGTAAATATAACAAGAAAAAAAACTAGGAGGAATCTGTAAACCATAATGTAACTGAACTCTCTGACATCAAGTGAGTCACTAAATCTCCCAGTCTATACGTTTTATGTACTATGGAAAGTTATTCATTGGTGGTCGTTGTTATTTGTTCTGTGAGATAATGAGATGAATAAACATGGTGATTGTTACATGAACAGCTTGGGGATCACTGTATGTCGTAGGAGGACATATGGAAGAGTGGGCAGACGAGATGGTGACACATGTTGTTTCTGTGGAACAGGAAGCAGGAAGGCTGTGATCTGAGAGAGAATTACATCACTGTCTGGAGATCATCGGAAACTGCAAAACTTTGTAAAGAACCACTTTCAAAGTCTGTCTTCAAAATGTCCCCGTCTGATGAAACGACGAAGCTTCTCCCTCTAGGTTTTACCCAATAAACAAACTCTCCTCGCTGCTTTAAAGTTTATCCATCTTTTATCCTTCTCCAATAACTTGTAGATGATATTTGTTTTCCGTGGCACAGAGGTTTGAGCTCAGGCTGATGAAAGACAGACAGAAAGGTTTACTACGTCTTTAAATGGAAGTTTCACCAACTTGTTCTAATAAAGGTGAGTGCCCAGCTATCGTGTGGGGACAACACCGCCTCCAGGAGTGATGATGACACTAAAGTTCTCTTTATTTAAGTAAAAGCTAGCAGTTAGTGCTGTACACTGCACAGTCCAGTTGCATCTTTATAGTTTTGCTATAACTAGCTTCCACTCATTTTATTTACAATATTTACATGAGCTAAGATGAGGTAACTCCTTCCCGCCAGAAAATATCCAATCACCAAACCAAAAAACTGAGTTACGTATTGAACCGTTGGCTAACTGTATTGTTGCATTTAAAAGCAAACAAATGTGTCTCTCTAGAAATGCTCACAAAACAAACCCTGCCATTTCTCTGTCCATCACATTCCCCAGATAAGCGCCCATTCATCTGTGTCTGGAGAGTCTCAGTTTCAATGTAAATAGTAATGAAAACAGAGGCTTTACTCCCTCTTACTTCAACGATACAAGCCCCTAAAGAAGCTAACTTTCTTCTGATTTACTGCAAATAATTTGCTAATTCATGATGTGGATTTTAAGAAAATAGAACCCCTGAATGTATCAGGTCTTTCCTCAACCCGAGAGGCAAATTTTTAGGCTTTGTTGAATGAAAGTCAGATCAAACATTACTGATGCACTCAAGGAAGATGAAGAATCTACAGCCTGATTGGCTTTTCTGACATATTTACAATTTTTGATCTAGATATTCGTTTAAGGAAGTTATTTGTTTATTATCAAATGTGTGCTGATACGAGCCAGTATGTCATGACGTTTGATTGTGCTCTGCCTGCTTTTGCTCTCCATACTGACTGTTTTTCCTGCAGACATCAGAGAACGCTGATACCTGACTGAATCCTGCCAACAGAAGCTTCTCACACTAAAATCCAGGCTTCAGTCTATGTTGACTCTCCATACAGTGATTAGTTTTAATTGATTAGGGAATCATGTTGTATGAAACCGATCAGGATCCTTGAGGTTAAAACTACTGGTTTTGTATGTGCATTTTATTTTACGATCCCAACTCTTCCAGAAAAGAGAAGCAGAAAAATATAAAATCATAAATCATCTACTCGTACAGTCAGGTTCTCTCTGCACATGTTGCTGCAAACAAATCATCTCATTCTTCTACCTCATTCCCCCGGAGGCGGAGGTCATAAACAATCCATAAGTGTTCCTGGGTCATTTCACCCGACCTCACAGAGACACAAGAAATAACCATACAACCTTCACACAGCATGAGACGGTGCAGCATAAATTAAAGGAAATAACCTCAAAGCAAAGATTCAGGAAGGAGGAGGGCCTTAAAACACTCATTTATCTTGTGAAGTTATCAAAGTTTGGAAAGGTAACATCACCAAAACTTTGAGTATTTAATTCTGGCACAAAAGGGTCAAAGGTTAAATTGGATTCACTAATTTTTACAAGCACTGATAATCTTTCCTTGTTCAAATGCAGCCAACTTCTTCAGACTCAAACATTTTACTCCATCCCTTTTTATTAATTTTAAGTCTTCCTGATATACAAACATAAAAACGAAAACAGAATCAGTAACTTAACCCGGGCACCGTAGATCAGCTGGTGCTCTGTGCTGGCATTTATTGAGCTGCCAGTATCAGCCGGGTCAAACACACACACACACACACACACACACACACACACACACACACACACACACACACACACACACACACACATACACACACACACACACACACACACACACACACACACACACAAGTGCTGTTATTACAAACTGGTACTTCTGAGCAACGAGGAACGACACAGACTCAAAGTGAGAAACAGAAATGGCTGTAAGGAGACAGAGGAGGTGTGAAAGAATAGAGAGGAAATCACAGCAGACGGAGTGACAAAGCAGGGAAGCTTTCGGATGCTGTGCACAGAGATTCATCCTGCTCGGCTGGAGTCACGCTGCAGAAAAGAGACCTTTCAGTCTCCCTGTGGAGACTGCTCTGTGTCTGAGGATGAGAGAGAGTGTGAGCATGTTTCTGAGTCTGTGTGCATGTTTTTTTAAAGTGTTGTTAAGCTTTAAACTTCTGGAAATGTCCTTAAATTTTTGGGGTGGGGCTGCACGTGTGAACACAAACAGTTTTTCCTGCAAGAAGTCGGGTGAGTTGATGCACAAACACAGCAGCTAAAGTCAGGTAAAGTCCATGGTTATGACCACAGTTCAAGAGAGAAGAGAGGGGACATGATGGGGCGTTCACGTTCAGCTGGGTAAAAGAAGAACTTCCAAAAAAGGATGCACAGGCTAGAAGTTAGTCTCTGCAGTTACTACTCAATGTTTGTGCAGATTGGTATTGAGAGTTGATGCTGGTGTCAAGCTAGTGGACTAAACTTGTCTGATCTTGCAGCATGCTTTAATGCAAAAGAGAAACAGATGGATGAGAGAGAGAGAGAGAACAGATAAAGGTAAGTTAACATCATTTTAAACCTCCCCGCCCAGAGTTTAGTGGTCACTCTCCTGCAGCTTCACTCAAGCTGTATTTGCTATATGACTAAACAGCTAATGCAAATATCTCTCTGCTGTGGCTGATCACATCATTTCGGAACCACAGGGAGACTTATTGAGAAGCAGCTACAGGAAATGAACAATTTTCAGGTCATCTGGGCTGTGAGTCTAATCGCTCTCTGATGACTTCTAGAGTGCACTGTAGTGTACGAACGGCTGCTCTACTGCAGGGAGGGGGAATTATTGCCGTTTATGGTGCACAATGGAACAAAGCAATCGTGTAAACAGAATCATTTGTCGTGCACTGTTTATTGAAGATAAAAATAATTATAGTTGGATGATAACTGGTGGTGTTAAAACAACAAAGTGCTGCTTTTGAGCCGGCTGAACCTCTGCAGACGAGACGATTCATCATCTCAGTCAAAGTGCACACTAACGGCCAAATTACACCAGATCTGTGTCCGGTCCGTCACAGCACCGGATCTGATAGGCTTCTGTTCTGTCAATGTGTTTACTTTCACTGGATCTGCTCTGTTCAGTTCCGACTGCGTCTCTGATCCGGCAGGTCGGAGTCCTCCGGATCAGATACGCAAGACTTCTACTTATGCCGGATGCCGGAGCACGACCCATCAATCTCAACAGAGCAGATGGAGCGGGACAGGAAGTCAGGCACCAAAACAAAATGAAAACATCTGGTTAATTTTCAGAATAAAACACTCTGTGTTATCACCAGATCGTATTTCACTTAACTACAACAACAAACCAAAGTCATGATGAGCAGAGCCAGGCCTGGAGTCAACAGGTCAGAGGTTTTCAGAGGACCAGAAAGACAACATGGATGAGGAGAGGAGGAGGAGAATCCTTGATTCAGTGATTACCGCAGGAAAACTCGGTCACATGACTCCAACTGTCCGGCCGTCCTGCTCCGTACTGCGTTCTGAAAACACAACCAGTGGGTGTTGACGGACGAGAGAGCACGGAACCGGATCGCAGCTGTTCGGAGATGGACTGGACACAGATCTGGTGGAAGTCCAATGAAAGGGCTAAATGCACCGCAAACTACGGTAGAACAAGTAGTGACACTCCGCACGGGGTTTCCACATCAACATGTGGAGTGCCGTCAACTCCAGCTGAGAGGGGTGAAGCTGACCGCTCATCTCCACATTCAGACGCAAAACAAGAGCAAACTACGTGGAGCACCAAAACTTTATGGGTGTGTTTGCACTTGAATATGATAAAGCACAATCTGTTTTGTGAGTTGGACCTTGAGACAGAGCAGATAGCGGAAGCCAATGATGCCCAATTCGTAGTGACGCTGCCCCTGAGTGTCTGTCCTGTGGAGAGCAGCTGCTTTATGAAAACCAATTTCCCAGATGAAGGCCACAAGCTGAGCAGATTCGTCCCTTTTATGACTACTGCTGTTTCTGCATCTTTTATGTTTATTTTCCTGATGCCATATTGAACTAATCCGACCCTTAAGAAGCTTCAGTTCCTTTAGAGTCTGAGTTTGTCACTTTGAGGTCATTTTGCAGAGCCAGGTGCCTCCTCATTACCCAAACTAAGACAGGGATATGAATATTCCAAGTTGCATAATTTCTTGCAGTAAAGATGACTTTTAAATCTGAGGTTGACTTTAAAAGATGCTGCATTAACATTTTGAGAAAAAGCCCATCAAAAGAGAAGCAGTGGAGCCTGAAATATCTCTGACGTTAAGTTCAGGAAAGCAAAAAAAAAGGAACAGTGATCAAACATGTCAGACAGGACGGGGGGACGGAGCAGAACGAGAGAAATAACACCTCTCTCTGTCTCTGTCTCTCTTTTCTTTGCTTCACATAACAACACCCCCTCTGGAGCTTGCTTCAGCCTGACGCCACTCACCTTTCCTGAACTGTACACAAAACCTATCTCTTCCATTTCCTCCGCAGCATGTGTGAAGAGAGGCTTGCAGAATGTGGCTCAAACGTTAATAACAAGTCTATTTCAGCTCCCACAATGCATTCTGGGAATCAAATATGCTTCATATTTCAAGAAACAAACCCCCAAATAATGATGATTTAAATCAGGGGTGTCCAAAGTACGGCCCGGGGGCCAATTGCGGCCCAAGGTCCATTTATTTATGGCCCCAAGCTTCCATCTTACAGTGTGTTATTTATAGCATTAATTAATAGCGTTAGAAATTAATCACATTCTGAATCATTTGTACATTTGCAGTTTCGTTCAAGCGCACACAAAACTAAAGTCAATCCAGAAACGTCTCAAAAAGCTTCACATGGATTACTTGTATAAAGCCAAAGCTCTGGGAATTCTGCAAGAAGGCAATAAAGAAACACAAGAACTCTTAAAGTGGACTTCAAATTAATGATTTTATCATGATGTGAAAATGTTCTTGATGAACACTAAAAGTTCAGAAGACACTAGAAAAAAATCTAAATTATGAAATTGTGCAGAAAATGCCAAATTTGGTGCATAAAAATAGTTCAGAATGCAGGAAAATAATTATTTAGTTCTTCAAATGTTGTCTGCTGGTCAGACAAGTCTTAAAAAACAACATGAAAAAGAAGTGTGATGAAATCCAGATCGTGATCCTGCCATAGGAAAATAATGAGACAATATTTTTCCCACATTGCCCGACCATTTTCCTCCAGAAGAAGATAAAGTTTGCTAATGTATATGTGGCTTGTGTAGAACTGAGGACTACCTGGTTACCAATTTATTGAGATCAAATGTAAAATAATTGTTTTTTAATAGAGATTTCATATATAACTTTTATGACTCCTAAGTCTCGGTAGGAGCCACTGGCTCTAAGATATTCTGACATCAAATGTGGCCCTCTTTGAAAAAAGATTGGACACCCCTGATTTAAATTGTTTAATTTATGTTTTTCTTTGGTTTTTAGCTATTTTCATTTGTTTGAGACATAAATATTTACATAAGGGAAGTCATAATTTCTGCAGTTTCCCTTTAAATAATGAAACTCATCAGAACAGGGTGAGAGTTTCCACATTTTGCTTCATTATTTTGTCTCAAACTAATGAACTCCACATCTTTAGGATCCTGTTTTCTCTAGAAATGAGTCACTACGACGAGGACAGATGGTGTGTCATGAGGCCTTCAGGGGTCAGAGGAAATATGAAATAATTATTAATCACGTTTACACATACAGTAAGTGGATTAACTGAGAGCTTTACACTCTAAATGTAACATCCGCAGTGGCATGACCAAAGAGGAGGAAAGGGGTTGCCATGCCCCACTTCAAAACCTGGTGTTCACCCTAGGTGCCAAACTAAAATCCTGAACTCTGATTGGCTATTTGCGTGTTAGAGGCGGGACTTGTGTTAAAAAAATCTGGACTCTATTGCAACAAGCTGACGGTAGCTTTCTTTGCATTTAAATGTGGCACATTTTCTTTCTTTAGTAATTCAAATAGTAGAAAAAACTTGACATAACCATTTCTATTTTACCAAATTATTGCCAGCGAATGCATTTGTGATAATTTGATAATGCGCATCTGTTGTCTGCAAATTTTTGTTTACGACCTGTATTTGTCTGAATATAAGACAGCCCTGACAATAAGACGATGTCCTCTCTTAAGAAGACTAGTTTTTGAAGAACAAATCGTAATATTTGCAACGTATTTATTGTGAGAAACACCTTGAGAGGTACCCTCATGTTTTCAAGGGAGTCCCAAATCTTGTATTTATGAAATAACAATTGTATTAGAAAATAAAGATAATAGATAGGCACATTATATTAAAAATAGTGTGCAGGTTTTAACACCTTTTACATGAAGTTGTGTTTTAAATATCTGAAAGATTGAACTTTCCCATTTAAGCTGAAATAAAATGTGAACATGAAACATTTGTGGTTTTGTTCTTTCCCATATATACCATAAAAAATGTACTTTATAAGTTATTTGTCCATCCATCTTAAAAAACAACCATATATTTTATGCTTATCAGTCACATGCTCGCACACTCTAAGAAGCCACGTTACATTTTACCCCATTTTACCTCAGTTTTGCGATGGTATTTAAGGGCTCGCTATCTCGGGACATCACACTCAGAGTGACTCAGTATTTCTTGACTGCTTGTTTAATCAATGTCTCTGCTGCATTGATAACCATTATCTCTAAATCTGCATCATAGCTTGACCTTTGTAGTCGAATAACTCCGCCTACTTTAAGCCAGTTTGTGACGATCACTGTGTCTCTCCATCTTTCATCCCTCTGGTGCTGTGGTTGTGAGTCAGTCATGAGACTGGCTTTGACTCCACATTTGTGAACAAATATTGGCATTCAAAGGTTTAGACCCTGAATATAGAACAATCCCACTTATTCAGATGTATTTTAAGGAATAAAAACCTCCTACATCAAGGTCAACAGGATCCTTCAAAATGTTTATTTTAACTGTTTGGAAAAACATCTTTTTGAGATTTAAGTTAACAAGATTTACATTTTCCACTTTCAAAGTTAAGAAATTATAGATATACAGTATTTTGAAATGAGTTCATGTGTGTGCGTGTGTGCTCAGACTTCATCCCACCCCTGAATTAGCCGGACACCCAGCTGAGCCACCCGAGTCGAAAAAGGTCTGGAGCCGCCCCTGGACATGAGCGAGAAATAGCTGCTGTGTGAACGCTGTGAACTGTGTCCGTGTGGATGTGAGTGTAGCAGCTTTAAAACGTCCCCAGCAGAGCTTTTATCTCAGCTAGCATTCAAGCAACATGCAGCGTTTCAGCACGACGCACTGAGCTACAATTACACATCAGGCCTTTAATTCCTATCTTTCCCTGCATCCCTCCTCTCTCCTCTCCTCCCTGCATTATTCATCCAGTATGGCTGCTGTCACGCTCTCTCTGCCCGACGCTCGCTCACTGACACACTGGACTACATGAATGAACAAACACAACAACGGGGGACACACACACTGAAACACAACCACTTAGAGCACTTCCGTAACCTGATAGTGTCAGACAGAATGAGTCAGCTGATAGCACGGCTCTGTGTGTGTGTGTGTGTGTGTGTGTGTGTGTGTGTGTGTGTGTGTGTGTGTGTGTGTGTGTGTGTGTGTGTACTGTAAATGCATACGTTGTATTCTGCACATTGAGGTGATTCACAGTATAGGTGTGTATGAGTGTGTGTGTGTGTGTGTGTGTGTATGTGTGTGTGTGTGTATGTGTGTGTGTCGTACCGTCTTGGGGCAGTGGACGTATCGTGCCAGGCTGATAATCAGGTCATGCGTGATTGGGTCGACCAGGTTCCTGAAGCTGGCGTAGCGATACAGCACGTCATCCAGAGAGGTCGACTCCATGCCCAGGTCCTACACACACACACACACACACACACACACACACACACACACACACACACACACACACACACACACACACACACACACACACACACACACACACGTTGAATAAGAACACATGTACATACAGTCCCTGTAGTATAGAGAACAGTCTATTTATATAACACATTTTCTTCGCATGGTGGACGCTGAATGTTGTCTCACTAAAGCAGGAAAGAAAATAAAGAAAGGGAAGTGACGTCTCGCTGAGAATCTTGTCAGAGGATTAAATATAAAAACAAACCATTCATCACACACACATCACTGTTTTCCTACATGTTGTTACCTTTCCTTGTTATAACATCACATAAATGTTTGGAGGTGGCACAGTCTACAATGTTGACAGAATTAGTTGCAAACGTGGATGATGTCCTGTTTTTCGTGCTGCTCCGGGACATAATCTCGTTGCTGCACCTCAAATTTTGCAAAACAGCAACCAGGCAGTGATAGAATCGATCTTTATTGTCATTGTTGTGAAACAATGAAAAGCAGTTTAGCATCTATTCAAAATAGCAGCACAGAATTTACCATTTCAAAAACACAATATGACAAAAGAAATAAGAACAAGGCATGCTAAAATGATAAAATAAGTTAATAAAATAAAATAAAATAGATGAATTGCACTGTGTGTCTGTACAGGTGTATACACTGATCATATCAATACAGGTATATATTTACAAAGTGCAAATACTGCTGGTATGTAAACAGAACAGAACGGTGAAGGTTAATGCAACACCCTCACATCCTGACGCTTCTTAATGCTGCAAAAACAAGTTTCAAAGCTGTCAAATCCAAGTGCACAGCTGCTCAAGTCGGAACAACTCAGAAACTCGGGCAAGAATTTGGCGCCTGACGTGACGTCACATTCGTCATCAACATGGCGGGCAAACAATGTTTTGTTAAAGTCCAGACACCCTTTGTTAACTCACATATTGTGCATCAACTTTTTGTTGTCCACATAGAGCAACCTAGACTCATTAGGAAAGTTAGTTATTAACATTATTATCTTAGCTACCATCAATAACAAGGTATGTTAGCTAAAGCGATATTTTAGTATTTATCAGCATCCCACCTGGATTAAGCCAGACCTTTCACTTTGAGAAAGATGGAGGAGGACCCATGAGCAGACAAATAAAGATTTCATTACCAAAGAACAAAAGGTACAAATGAAACTTACTGAATTGTCTGGAAAACTAAATCCAAGTAGTCCAAAATAAAACAAAGAAACTCTGGGAGAAGACAAAGAAGACGGACATTGATCCAACAGGAGAAACTAAATCCACACAGTAATCAACGCAGGTGTGAACACAGGTGCAACTAATGAGGGTAATCAAAGAGGAGGGAAACACACAGACAGGAAGTGAAACTAAACCAGAGACACGGGGAGCAAGAACTTCAAAATAAAACAGGAAATACAACAGAGTAGACTAAAGGCTGATTTATACTTCTGCATCAAATCGACGGTGTAGCCTACGCCGTAGGTCCGCGTAGCTCCCGTACCTACGCAGAGGCCTACGCACGTAGCTGACGTGCACCTCCTCCAAAATGTAACTACGCGTAGAGCCGACGCGGACCGCAAGCTCTGTGATTGGTCAGCTCGACAGCTTTGTCTTTCCCGCATTCACAGCACTTCCGGGATCCCGGACATCGGCCACACATCGGCCGTGTATTTCATCTCCTCCTCTCTATTCTTCATGTAATCATGTCTGTATGATAAACAGCAACATGTATCAGCTGTAGATTAACAGAACACGCTCTGAATCTCTGTGGAAAAGTAAACAGAGATCGTAGCAGGACCGGAAGCAGGCGACCGGCTATCAGAGAGACCACACTGCCCTCAAGCGTTTCGGAGGAGAATTGCTGCGCGACACGGACACATCGACGCACAAGTATGTGGGGCTCATGTCCGTGTCAGCCCCTGCTGCGTAGGGGAGACGCAGAAGTATAAATCAGCCTTCAGAAACACAACACATGGATTACTAATAACACAAGGAAGACAAAGGATATTGAGGCATGAAACATGAAGATAAATCTACAACATTAAACAGGAAACAAAGACAAATAAAACACAAGGACAAATCCAAAACTTAACAAGATCAACTCATGACGTTGGAAACACGTGAACACGACAAAGGTCGGAAGAACAACTTCTCAACTCAGAATCTGGGACACTTTCAGCTGCAGAGCTTCTGGATGTTTTAAGACTGTGTGAAATGTGTGAAATGTGTGAAAGAGGCTAAACATGAGAGATAATGTAAAGTAAGATTCTCTTCAACTTGTGTTTGTTATTTCTCTGTGACTCCAGGTGAGACTGAGGTGTCTTCTAAAGTGTAGCAGAGAGTAACGGTAAGCTTTTTGTTTCTTTGGATGCTCGTAAATAAGCGGAGGTAGATAATTACCTGTGAGAGAACTGGTAATTTCAATCCTTCTAAAATCAGGCTCTAAGTCTAGACAGTGCTGTTCATCATCACACACTATATTTTTCATTCAAGTGCAGATTCATTCATGCACACAGGACTCATGCACCTCCACTCTCTCATGTGCTCAGCTTTGACGTCCACCGTGCTGCCGCGTAAACTCTCTGAACCTTAAAACATCAAATTAAAGCTCGTTGCAGCGCGTCTCTCCGCCTGACGGTCCGCCTGCTGGTGAGGGGAAATCAAAATTTGTCACATCACCGGATCCGTCAAAGGCGGCGAGGCATAAACCTGTTGGCAGCCTCACGCATGACGAGCCGGTAAACCTCAAAGAAATGACATCTCTGCTTAAAGACGCTCCACAAACACAGGAGAGGATTAGACCACAGGAGCTTAAGGTGTTCTGAGGAATGTCACAAAGCTGAAATCAGACTCCGACACTGAGTCAACACCGAACTGAGCGTGAAAGCCTGAAAGTTAAAGTCTGAGGCCTCATTAAAGCTCCTGACAGCCCGGCTTTAAGATATAAACACTGTAACACGGAGCTCCTCTTGGTCTCAAACTTAAAGTTGGCCCTGAGTGTGGGAGTAAGATAAAGGTCACAGGCTCCCCGGGTGCTTTTTAATGGCAATCTGCCAATTAGATTATGAGCGAACCTGATCTGCCCCCTCGGCTTCTGCAGAGCACAAAATGGAGAGTTTGAGCTGCTGGGTGAAAAGTGGTCAGTAATAGTCTTTAAGATTTATCCAGGAGATGAAGACATTAGTGCGGAAAGTCTCCTGGTGGTATCTGAGAAGCAAAATAGAGATGTTTGTAAATCTGAACTCTTGGTTTAAAAATGTGTACGTACGTACGTATTCGTAATCTGTGTCCACTGAACGCTGAAAGAGCTAGCTGTGTAGCTTATGGGGCTAACGTCAAGTGCCCTTGTTTTTATGCACTGGCAGCACAAACAGCATCTCAAATTTAAAACACTTCCCACTGGCGCTTAGTTTCAAGGTCAAGAGAGTATCCACAGATGTTTTTAGCCATAAGGTCTGTTTTAAAACTCTATTAGGAACGAATAAAATAATTCCTGCAAGTGAATTACATGTAAAGTCAAAGTAAAGACGTGAGTAGACATGAGTTCCTGTCCGGCAGCGAGAATGGCCTCCTTTTTCAACAATCCGCGCCTTGGGCACTCACGTACACGTTATTTTGATTCACGAATTAAGCAAGTAAACACGAAACATTCGGACGTTCATATTCACACAAATTAAGCCATTCTTCAAGTTTGGTGTGAACGCCACTTTAGTACGCTTCATGTTTGCTTTTATTCATTGGCATTTTCTGAGGAAGACATAAAACTATCAATAGATGCTAGTCCTGGCATCAGCAGCAGCTCTGGACTTCGAAATACTATCCTTAAAAAACACGCTGGTTAGTTTCCCCTCTGCTGTTGTTGTCCACAAAGTGTCAAAAGTCTCTCTCCTTCTTGACTTTGATTGGTCGGTGAAGGAGAAGTGACGTTGATGAGCATGACGTTGTTCCACAAGTTGAACTTTGAGTGTTGTGTCAAAAACAGCTAACGCCTAAAGGTGTTTTTCAATTACATCCACTTTGTGTAGATAAGAGGAGCTGCCAGCTAAAACTGTGTTAGTGGAAACAGGCCCAGAATCTCACTACTGTTGGAACAGAAATCTAACCTTCAATATAACAGATTTGTTCTCAACTTAAAGTACAGAAAACAACAAAAAGGAAACAGGAGAAAGTGTGAAATCAAAAGGTAACAACAAAAAGGTACACATCTATCCTCGTATCCCTCCACCTCCAAGAAACTTGTCTCCATGTCACTCCAAAAGGTGGTAACCATCGTTGTACTGCTATCAGCTACAGTTTGCATCTTCAGTTTGTTGAAGAAGGGGATGCCAAGTATTGCTGAAGTGCTCAAGCTTATTTGAAAGAAAGGGCCAAATTCTGTACAAGTGAAAGTTTTATAAATTCTCCAAACCAAAGACACACTGGTTTTCCTGCACTGCCAGCTCAAATAGCTCTTAGTGGACACAGGTCCTTATTGTACCAGGCTGCAAAGATATAGTGGACATGTGAGGAAACCGCAGTTTTTCCTTTCATCATTTGTTTCTATCTTAAGCCTTACTTGGTGACACTTCTGGTTTCCCAAATCCAAGATAGTAATGGTCAATAATGTAAACTCAAAGCTTCACGAACAAACCAATCCATGACGTCACATCTGCTACCATCACTTCATTCATCTGTATCTGTATTGTACATGGCCAGGTGTATAGAACCTCCTCCTGTGAAAGAACATCAGTCCAGCCGGTGCCTGGGTGCTGCCTGCTCTGCACACAATACGTAATGGGTTTGCTTTTGTGTCTGCACTGTTTGTGCTGCTAATGCCGGCCAGCTTAAAACACATTCTGGGAAAATGCATTTTAGGTGTGCAGGTAAGTGCAGGCTGATCACGGCTGTAGACGTGTTTCTGTGTTTGGTTTGTTTGTGCAGACGGTTCATGGCCGGTTAAGTGGCAGCAGGGTGACTGTGCTTGGAGACAGAGAGAGAGAGAGAGAGAGAGAGAGAGAGAGAGAGAGAGAGAGAGAGAGGGAGAGGTGGGGTTAATGCTTGCTCTCCTACAGAAAGGTATGACTCACTGAGGTTTCCAGGCTGCCTTTTGTTTTGTGTGGGTAGATTAGTGACAGAGTGACACACACACACACACACACACACACACACACACACACACACACACACACACACACACACACACACACACACACACACACACACACACGTATGAATCGGCGGCTGTGTTTTCATATGGGAGCGACTTAAATAGCAACACAGCAGAAGAGAAACCTAACGGCTGCATCAACAGGTGCATGTTGTGATATGCAGACTCACACAACTTCCACATGAGATCACTCCATCACACATGACGCACTGTAGATGTTCAGTGTCTGATATGATTTCTGCTTGGCAGCTGTAAAATAATGAACGTCTCTAATAATCATTTCTCCTTTACCTGGATTGAAACTTTAAGAGGTTGAGGAAGAAGAGAGGCGAGCACAGAGCTGATGGACGTTATTTATCCTTTGAACTCTTGCTGTCTGTCAGAGTATCAGTATTTCTGCTTGCTGTAATACCATTTTAAAGAACATCTTAATATGCCTTGTATCCCTTTACAGCTGTCAGGATGGCGAGAACGAAGGGTATTAGAAAGAGCTACACATTTGCATAGAAAGTGCACATTGCTGAATGCAGGGGAAGTCTTCATGCAGGAACACAGTTTGAACCACAGACTGTATAAATAATGTGTGGTATGTGGTTTCCAGTACTTCTGGAGCCAGCCTCAAGTGGATCCTCAATGAACTGCAGTTTTTAGCACTTCCGCATTGGACCAGAGGTTGCCGCTTGGTTTGAACCTGTCTGTCTTATTTACCGCTGCGACTTATATTCTATATTTTACAGCACTTTTATTGCCTTTTAACTACTAGATATTAATGACATCACACTGTTGTGCATTACTACGATAGACACCGTAGTACACTGTGAAAACTATACATTTGTTGCTTCATTTCGTCACTCTCCCGCTCTCTCTCTCTGATGCTGCATCTAGACTTAATTTAAAGAGAATTGCAATAATACATTTGCATCCTACAATAAACAAAAATAAAATAGTAGAATAATGACATTAAAGTGAACAGGGCTGCAGCAGGGATGTTGTTGCTTCTGAAGGTTCAATGAGAAAGTCAATACCCCTCACATACCTCTACTTTAGGTTTACTGAATGCAAAAGAAACTGTGTCTTTATAATGATGAAACTGACAACTAAGAATATGTTCCGCTGGGGTTGCTGGTGGCCTAGCGGTCTAAGCACCCCATGTACAGAGGCTGCAGTCCTCGTCGCAGGGGTCGCCGGTTCGATTCCCGGCCAGTCGAGCATTTCCTGCATGTCTTCCCCCACTCTCTACTCCCCACATTTCCTGTCTCTCTTCAGCTGTACTATCTAATAAAGGCAAAAAACATAACTTTAAAAAAAAAAAGAATATGTTCCACAATTAAGAAGCTTCATCTGTAAAACAAACCGACCTTCACAAATGAAACTACAAGTGGTGGTTTGCAGAGAGGTGCTGTTTGTGTCTGCACTGCTGCTTCTTCTTCACAGATGTCTTCTTAAAGGTGATGATAGGTGAAGTCTTTCCTCCTCTCCTTCTAACAGTCTTTATGTTTACCCAGGCTAACTGGCTCCTGATTCCTGCATCAGCATGCAATATCAAACTCCTAATCTCTGTGTCAGTTAAAAGCAGATAACCTTTTCCCGAAATGTCACGTTTTAACCTCAAAGGACCTGAGATCATTTGCATTTGCAATCTGTGTTTGCCATAATCATTTTCTTTCTTTCACTCTATTATGTTCACATCCAAAGGAAACACAGGCTTCAATAAAAAAGGAATGTTTGATGCTTTTTGCAAAACAGATAATTCACTGAAATGTGTGCATGAAGGTGAGTCAGACAACAACACAAAGGTATCATTGCTGTGGTATAGTAATTTGAAGTTATAATTCAGCTTCAAGGTTGTTACAAACAAATCAAATCAGAGATGTGTGTGTGTGTGTGTGTGTGTGTGTGTGTGTGTGTGTGTGTGTGTGTGTGTGTGTGTGTGTGTGTGTGTGTGTGTGTGTGTGCGTGTGTGAAAAGTGTGTTTCAAAGATCTGCATCGGCATCAGGTAAAAGATTGAGGATTTCATTTAAACAACAGCAAACAAAAGCCGCCATCCAGAAAAGCCGTACATTATTAACAGAATCCTCTCATGAAATAAAAATGCAACTCCACTTCCTCCATCTCCAGAGTAGTCAAGTGTAAAGCTTGTACACACACACACACACACACACACACACACACACACACACACACATACACACACACACACACACACACACACACACACACACACACACACACACACACACACACACACACACTCAGCATCAATGCTACCTTTCTTTTATTAGAAGCACCTCTGTAATTAGTGACGGTCAACATCAAAGCGGCCGTCTGAAACTGGAGGGACACGAGTGGAGCTGCAGACTCACGGTAAACAGGACGGCTGAAGAGCTGCTCTTCAGTAAATAAGGGGGAATTATGAGACTCACCTTCAGGAGAGATCACACGCAGACCAAAAAACGGTGGCCTTGAAGTTCAGAACACAATGACTCTGTCCATGTAGTCTTATCTTAGCTAACCAATCTCATCATTGATTAACATTTAAGCTAAAATTAACATTGTTTCTACTCTCCTCCTCATAATGACAGTTTGAACGATGCATCATGAGCACATATATAGTCTGTATTTAAAGTTGCACAGCATCTGTAGGTTGTGTTGCCGTGTGGCTGCATCAGTAACACAACTCTAACATTTTCCCTCCAGATTGAACATCATGTCAGTGCCTCGTCATTGTAGCAGATGACAGCACTCAAAAACTGGAACCAACTTGTTACTATCCCTGCGTCTAAATTGAAGTTGAACAGACTTTAAAAAAGGAGCTGATGGAACAGACTGTACAGACAACACGCTCTCTGCTGTGATTCACAGAGCAGTCAAACCAGGCTGAATCGATCAATCAAACAGAAACATGCTGAGACACTTTCCTTCAAGTGCTGCTTTGACCAAAAACAAAGAGGAGCTGGATGAGAAATTTATAAAGCATGTTTCTCACACATGCTACTTTACTGTCAACACATGATGTTTCACCAGAGGGCCTCTTTCACACATGAGCTTCACTCCTGAAAAACTGGCTACCTGTGGTTTTAAAATCACAGTATGACGTGTCCACACAGAGAGAAACATATTGATGCCAGGCAGAAACCTCTAGTGTTTTAAAACGAAACCAAAGTAGGATTGCAAAAAAAATGCAGTTCCTCAAATGGCCACTTGAGGCCGGCTCCAAAAGGAAGTTTATCCCCATAAGAGACCACACTAAAATGCCTTTTTTTTTCTAGACTTAGTTTCTCTACTCCTATCTTTTTGTTTTGATTTGGACCACAACGTCTCAATTGGCGGCTTCCTGACTGTCCGGGCAGACCGGGATAGCATAGAAAGCGCTGTGGGCCTCTGCACAGGGAGATCTCACATGTCATACTGGTAGCTGTTTTCATCCCCCCTCTGCCAACCCGACTACGGAGTCCAACGTTTTCAACGCTGCCATAGCCAGACTCCAGACAGACCACCAGAGTGCCCTCTTCCTGATCTCCGGGACTTCAACCATGTATTTATTTTCTACATATCTTATTATTGTATTTGTATAACTTATTGTGTATAGAACAACTGTAATGACTGAATCCCCCCCCCCCCCCCCCCGGGATAGATAAAGTATTTCTGATTCTGATATCAGCTCACCGCTCAGTCGATTAAATCTACGCATCCAATTGGTAAATATCAAGAAGGGCGTTCTTTGATTGCTTTAGCCTGCCTTCTCTTGCTGTCATGTGTAGTGTCACTGATGCTCGCTCTATTCTGTACCCCATGGGGTCTTTGATGCTGCCCTCCCTGCCTTAACTTTACTCGGTGCATATTAAAAAGAGCTCCCCCTCTGTGCTCCCCCGCCTCAGGCTTTGGCATTCCACATAGGCACATGGAAGGGCAGAGAGCTCCCAGAACAGAGCCATACCGCCAAATATAACTTGTTGCATCCAAATAATTAATGAATTTGAATGACATATAACATATATTAAATAAATCAGCTCCACTTTTTTGTCTGTTTCTCAGTATCCAACTGTTGTTGGAGTCTTCATTTCAGTTATGGCCTCTTCTCTGGTTTTCTTTATTTTATTGAATCCTCAGATTAATCTGATATTGGCATTGACTTGTACACATATTTATATTTCGACGAGTAAAAAAACATGCAGCTGTTAAAGGCAGACTGAAGCCCACTGAGGGAACCTGGGGATAACTTTATGAGCTTCGACAGATGCTGTTGGTTGAATTTTAGCAATCAGCCTCAGGGGACAGAAATCCAGCTTCAGTTTCGAGTTAATTGAGGAGTGCTGATTAAGAATGTGGCCTCTCTATTAGCTCCTAACAGAGCTCCTGCTTGATTAATCAATGTCTGTTTAGTCAGAGCAGTCCAGCCATCGCCATGGTTTCCGGGCAACGTGGAGGAGAAGCTGGAAGAGAGGCGACTCTTCTTTCACGATGAAGCCCTCTCTTTTTCCTCTCTTTCATTTCTGTGTAATTTCCTCCCATTCTTCTCCAAATTGTCTCCTAACGTCTCAGCAATCGCTCTCCCTCTCTTTATATTTCTCCATCAGCGTCTGTCGCAGCTCTTCCCTCTCTTCTGTCCTATCCCTCAGTAATTGTCTTTATCCAATTCATTGTGTGATCCGCCCATCATGTTCAGTAGCAGAGTACAGATGCATGAGATTCATACTTGCAGCCCTTCCTTGTTTTTATAACCATCCTTACACAAGATGTCTTGTTGTTTACATCCTTTAAGTCCATCGTTTAGCTTCAGATCCTCTTCTGATTGTGAAAAACAAACAACCTCTGGTGCTAAAAAATGAAGCTAATCGCCAAAAATCTGCAGACCCTGAAACGGCCACTAGAAGCTGGCCCCAAAAGTGAGTTAATCCCCATTAGGCTTCATATTAAAAAGCATTACTTTATAGAAGGATTTAACGTGATTACAGCCTCATATAATGTGGTAAAGATATTTTTGTCTCTTTAGCTTTTCCTCTATTCATTAAAAATGTGCAAATAGTGAATTTTTATAGATATCATGCCTTCAAATTCTTTATTTAGCTGTCTTCTAGGTGTCAGCTCAGCTAATGCACTCACCGAACACTGCTCTGCTGCTTTGTTGGAGCCTTTGTGATTTACAAAAGCAAACACTGGCCACATAATACGGCTTACTGTGCAGGTTATTTTGCCAACAGACTGAAAAAATGTCCTCGAAATCTGTACTCCAGTTTGTTAAAAAGTATTTTTTATAAATATGCCAGCACTTACAAGCAGCTTCCAGTGTGTGTGTGTGCTCACTGTTCCTGGCCTGAGAACAGGTTTTGTCGTACACTGATTTATTTATGATGAGGAGAAGAGAGGACCAAAGACAGAGGAGAAGATTTCAAGTTGTCAAGCTGCAATTCTGCTATTTCAAAAAGCTCTTTTAGCGTCTTTAGTCGGCCAACACCTCAAACAGGAACTCTCTCTGTGGGGAACACGGTGGTTCAGCTGTTAAATGGTTCAGCTATGGGTATTTGCTGCTAAATTTGATAGCTTAGCATTCACTAACTTCTAACTCATCATACTGAGGTCACTTCTGGCATCAGAAAACCATCCAAACGAGAATAAAGGCTCCAAAAGCCAGCAAACAAACCGACAGATGACATAACGTTGGCCGCGTTCATTATTCATATGGCCTGTAAATAGAGAAAACACATTCACCCTCCAGTCTGAAGCACGGCTGCCTCCCTTACACGCTCCACTTGAAGTACATCATGTTCGCTTTCTTGTCTCTAATCCCCAGCTCCACGACAGCAGCAGAAAAAAATCCAAGAGGTCAAAGATCTCGGACTGTTGACCTGTCACGCTTTGGATCAAAGCTGGGCCATGAGGGATGCTGTTCACACACACCGTCTCTTTCACACTGACTCACACTTCAACCTCTGAAGCATCCATTTATTTATCCTAACATCACAGATTAATAAATCAAGGGTTCATATACTTAGAAATATCATTGAGATTATACGCTGATAACAGGAGAATACCAGCGCTTGAAAAGAAACACAACACAATGAAATCCAACCAGTGTAGAAAGGATGCGTCGATAAAACACAGAATTATTGATATAAAGTTTGTTAATTGTGTGAAAGTGACTGAAGCCATAATCCACTAAGTGCTGATAGAGGCCTCATCGTTCACCACAAATCTCCCAGCAGCTGTTTCTGAAGCCATAATGGACGAGGTCTGATGGAGAGCAGATAACCCTGAATACGAACGAAGGGAGACGGAGGAGACAGCCTGTGGTCGGACAGTTTAAGACGCTTTGTTCAGACGAGCAGAAGTAGGAGGCGTAACTCAAAAAGAATGAAAATGTGGGGTCAAATTCAGACTAAACATTCTTTTATGAGTCAGAAAATAAAGCCAGGGTGACAACATCCAATCTTTCAGTCGACTAACGGCCAAAGTCCACCAGATCCGGGTCCGTCTCTGATCCATCACATCAATGGATCTGATAGGTTTCTATTCTAGTCAATGTGTTAACTTCCACTGGATCCGCTCCGTTGTGTTCCGGCTGTGTCTCTGATCCGGCAGGTCGGAGCCCTCAGGATCAGATACACAAGACTTCTGTTTTTGCCGGATGCCGGAGCACGACGCATCAATCTCAAATAAGAATAAAACACTCTGTGTTATCACCAGATCGTATTTCACTTAACTACAACAACAAACCATCATGATGAGCGGAGCCAGGCCTGGAGTCAACAGGTCAGAGGTTTTCAGAGGACCAGAAAGACAACATGGATGAGGAGAGGAGGAGGAGAATCCTTTATTCAGTGATTACAGCAGGAAAACCTCGGTCACATGACTCCAGCTGTACGGCAGTCCTGCTCCGTGCTGCGTTCTGAAAACGCAACCAGCGGGTGTTGACGGACGAGAGAGCACGGAGATGGACTGCAACAGATCAGAGATGGACCAGACACGGATCTGGTGGAAGTCCTTTGTAAGAGTTGCTGATTTATGTAAAAGTGTTCACTTTTATTATTATTGATGCTACAAAGCGAGGTATAACGCCATGATGGAGGAAATATGTCAATCCTGGGCGTATTTTAGCTTCACTTTTGCAGAAAAGGAGGAGTTGGAGATGCGTTGTGCATTGTTATACACTCATTGATTTCAATTATCAGCCACATGTTGACATATTTGTTGATATATCAAATCTGTAACAGAGAGAAAGCATATCATCGCACTACAGGAACCATCTTATGTTTGACATTTACACCTAACAGGCAGCAATTTTCCAGATTTCTATGCAAATTTTCTGCAAAACAAATCATTTAAATGAGCAGTTTTGACCAAGACTGAGCCCAGTTTCCACTTCTTTTCAGTCTCATAGCTCACTGGGACTCCCACAAACCACTTCACTGTGTGGTGGAAAGAGTGGTTTCCCTCCTCTGTGGTATCACAGCTTCATCAGGCGCTGACAGAGATGGTAATCCTCTCCTCTCCTAACAATGACGGATGGAGAGGTGTCCTCTGCCTCTCCGCCTGTGCGCTCTGTTTGCCGCTGGTTCAAGGATTAACCGTGTAAATGGGTTTGATGAGGAAATAGTAAATAGTAACAGAGAGGAGCTGATGGGAATCTCTAAAGCTCAAACAATAAACCGTGGCAGCAGCAGTGTTAGTGTCTGTGTGTGCATGAGCTCCCTGTGTGTGAGTCATGGGGGGATAAACAGTCAACACAGGCAGCATATGGATTCTATGCAGTGCAGTGTTATCTAGCATCTCTCCTCTCTCTCTATCTCTCTATCTCTCATCTCAATAATAACAACTCTCTTCACAATTTTACGCTCCCTTTCTTTGCAGCTCTCAATCCTCCAATTCAACTGGTGATGTTTGTTTTCTCCTGCTTCCCTTTTTGTTTCTCACAGCAGCAGATTCTTTCAGTCTGCTGCTGCTCGGCGTTTCTTTTCTTTCCTCAGCAGCAGCCAGCCTGACAGTTGGCCAAGAGCTGCAAGTGTTTTAAAAGATATAACAGGATACAAATCGAAGGCTGTGCTGTAACAGTGCTGCAGACTTCAGGTCCACCCAGGCAGCCGGTTCAGATTCAATCATACAGGAAGTAGTGATGTGTGCAGAATTATTTTCATCCTGGCTAGATAGCACCAGAAATACAAGTTATCAACCAAATCCTTCATATTTTTATTATTGAAGGTCTGAGCTGTAGTGCAGCCACCCACCACTAGGCGGGGCTGTAGCTCCAGTTAATGGCTCCTGTCATAATGCCATAATGCTCTACTACCCTGATGTAAACAATGGAGATAAAGTTATATGTAGGCTTGTCTGAGTAAACAAACATACTGTTTAACCACTCCACTAGAGCAATGAGTAACAAGGAGGACTGAACGTTGGTGGTGCTAGCTCTGCTAACCTAGCCACACTCGGGAATCCAATTTGACATTGCTTCCTCGCAGTCTATGATCACGTGTTTTGCCGTGTTGAATAATCTGTGCTACTTTTTGATGTTTTTGAGTGTTTTCTTACCTTTCTACAACTATTTAACTCCAATTTCCAATTATTGAATCAGGCAAATTATCGGCTTTGAAAACGTCCCAACTTGAAACTTCTGTAGATTTGAGTACTGACCCATTTTGAGTAAACAAAACTGTATATCAGTTGCGCTTTACTTCTTTTCTTATTCTTTAAAGGATCTACATTTAATTGATAATTCAGCAGGTTTAATGTTGCTTCCGGTTAAGTCGCTGTGTACAATCATTCCGATTACATGCATCTAAAAAGTTCCAGCCATGATTGTTTGAAAAGCTACACATCTGAAGGTATCGTGTCCAAAAATATATTTTGCAAGTTGTGCCAAAATGTTGATAAAGTGGGGAGACACAACTCAAGAAACAAATGCGAGTGGTAGACAGAAACAGAGAGATTGGTCGCTAGTTAATCGATAGTGGATGGAGATCTTATAAAAGAAGTGATAAAACAGTCGGCAGATATTCTTTAGTGGCCCGCCCAAGTATTGTTTATGTGCGGGAAACACAACCTTAAACTGCAAAGTCTTCACCTGCTGCCACCAGGTCTGAAAATGTCTATTCAGCTACGGACGTAAGAACCATAATGACATCAAATGAGAGGTCAAAGGCACACTGCGCCCTCTGCTGTTTACGGTAAAGGTACTGATATTAACCGATGGAATATGTTGATGCGATGTTTTCAACTGTCTCATGAGGTACCGTTACATCCTGATGTTTATGTTCAGGCGTAAGGACATAAAAGGGAAAAGCTGACAGGATAACAAACACTCAAGCAGAACTTAGATCCCTGAGATCTCCCCTTCAGTGTATTAATGAAGTATTTGTTCTGAATTCCCTCCTCTGCGTTCTGGTGTCAGTATGGGAACAAATCCAGCTAGCAGAAAGGGGGTCAGCTCAGCACTAATGTAAGCTATGAATCATTGAATCTGTCAAGTTGGTAGTTTCAGCATCAGCAAAAATAAAACCCAAGAAGAAGTCAGGTGTGGTGAACTTACGACCCCTGACCTTAAACTCACTCTCACACACACTGAGCAGCTACCTGTCTGAGGGTCCTGAGCATCTCCGTCGCCTCGTCCTGCTTTCCCTGCTTCGCCATCAGCATCATCTCCTGGATCATCCCGATGCGGCGCTGGTAGGGCGGCGGTGGCGTCCCCCCACGGTTCAGCCGGTCCCCAGACTTCAACATGAGGGAGGCCAGGATGTCTCCCCGCTCCTTGGAGGGAGTCCGCTTCCAGCTGTGCTGTGGGCTGGCTCCTCCAGGCTCCTGGCCTTTGGTCTGCTTGGCCCCCATGGTGCTGCTTTAACGTTAGCTGTGATAATAACAAGACTGGCCCCACCGAGGAGTCATGCAGAGGGGGTTTGATTAATGCTGGAGATGCTTTGCTCATTAAAAATGTCTGCAGCTGGTCACATCTCCCTGAAGGAATGCAGTCAGGGTTGAAAAATGAAGCAACAAGATGTAAAAATGTTCATCATCAGTCAGAGAATCAGAGAGGTGGATGTTCCCAGAGCACAGGTTGATACTTTAAAACATAAAGAGGAGGAAGTTTTAGTTTTCTACTTAAAGGAAGTTGTTTATAATCCCAAAGAGAGAAGCTCAGGTCGGGAACAGGTCGGAGGATGCTTCCTGCAGCATGGCCGCACAACACGGACACAACAAAGTGAGGATGCAGGATCCTGAGAGCGCAGACTGTGGCCCGCTGCAGCCTCCTATCCCGAACACAACTTCACCACGTCTGCAAAATATTTACCTCCAGCAGCAACAGCAGCAGCAGCGTCATCTCCCTCCTCAAAACAGCTCCCTCTGTCCTGGACCAGAGGAGGAGGAGGACGGGGATGGAGGAAGGAGGTGGTGCATGAAGCAGGGCATGGCAATGTTTACGTCTCCTGAAGATCACCGCTGACTGTGCGCAACAAACACCGCCCGCGCCCTTCTCCAAGGTTGATCCTCCATCCGATCCGGAGCAGGAAAACCACCGCGGCGCCGCCTCGGTCCCCGGGGTTGAGTCGAGGCTGCAGCGGCTGCTTGGTTTGACAGGAGAGGAGGAGAGACTGTGGGCTGTTCCCGTGCTGGGACTGAATTATGTATCGCACCCTCTGTTCAAATTTTGAGGAGCGCGCAGCGAGTGCACGTCAGCTCAAGTCCTCACACAGTGTGATGGAGAGAGAGAGAGAGAGAGAGAAAGAGAGAGAGAGAGAGAGAGAGAGAGAGAGAGAGAGAGAAGGGAAGGGCTGCAGGATCACGAGCAGCGCCAAGTTTGCAGTTTCTCAGTTTTCCCAGGCTTCATCAAACCCCAGCAGATAAACCTGAGAGTTTAGAGTTGTGTTGCATTTTTGGACACTTAATAAAAATGATCACCATGAGTCATAGTTTTTATATTACTGCAGGGTCAGGAAGGGAAATCGGCACTAACAAGATACATAAGTTAAGATCTACTTATCAAATTATATGTATGTCCAAAAGCATGCATCCATATCTTTAATCATATATAAGTATGTGTATTTGTATCCCAGAGATGCAAAGGAAAAAGAAACAGAAATAAGTTTAATAGGCAATTGCATCATTGCATGCCAAGATCTCAACTCCAAACAAGCGTTGACCTCCCAAAACAACAAGATAAATAACTCTACCACAAAAAAACAAGCAAATGGAAATAAGATGTTTATAATCATGTCCACTTTGGGCTACTGTACTAAATGACTTGTTACTAGCTTTTATTTTTGCCTGATAACCACAATTTAAAGATGCCGCTTACATTTACCATCAGGATTTAGCACCTACCCACAGCGCCAAAACTACCACCACATGGTTTGCTTATCATGTTGCATGGCTAACTTTCCTGACTTGAACCCTGTGACTCTGTGGGATATTTGTTAAGAGGAGGATGAGAAACACCTGACCCAAAACTACAGACCAGCTGAAGGGCACCATTAAACCAACCTGCAACCTGCTACTATGCCACACTGGAAGTAGTGGTAAAGGAGCCTCAACCATGTACAATAGTTGAACATTTCTGTGTCTTGACATACTTGATTTCTGATTTTCCATGAACTTAAAGCCAAAATGATCAAAATTCAACAAAAAGGCTAAAAATATTTCACTTTGCATAAAATGAGTAGAAGCATGAGTGAAAGTTGTCCTTTTTAAAGTAAATGATGGTTAAAATAAGTACTTCTTACACAACATTTTAATTCATATCACATATAACCTCAATATTTAAACATATAAATGGCCTTATTCTCTTTACCGATGAGCAAGACAGTCTTTTCAGTCTCAACACCAACATGAATCAGCTCATAGTGAGGATGAATATTTTAAACTACATTATTTTACCAGAGCTTCAAATGCAAGTCGGTATTTCTTTACATAATGTGTATATAGACACTACTTATAGACATGGAAGATGAAATTTTACGGAGTTTATCAGGACTAAAAGCGTTAAATATGATCACATGATACATTCACTCACAACCAGAGGAGTGAGACTGTGCTGCCCTCTGGTGGTGACTGTTGGGAATGTAAAAACAAGTAAATACAACTTCCTTCCAACACTTCCTCTACAATATCAATATAATATACACATAAAATATATAATGTAATAAAATATACACACTGATTTGTTGTTTTATAGTTCTGTTTATGACCTACTGTGTGGAGGTTATATACCAGATTAATTTTCAGCTACAGAAGAATCATAAATCGATCAGTTACGATCAGCCTCTGCATTTTTGAGTCACTTAATATCATATTTTTTGACTTGATTGATATTGAAACTACACAGGTTATTTACAAACTACATAATAAGTAAGCTAACTGCATTCAGAGGTTGTTTAAAATGAAAGGTGTGAACAAAGAGGTAAAGGTATATAAAACATGATCAGTTGGATTCAAATATGATGAATTTGTAGGCTTGTGGGACCTGGAATCAAGAATAGTGAAGCTAATATTTTCAAAACCTAGTTATTATTATTATTATTATTATTATTATTATTATTATTATATACAGCTAGAAGTAATAAAGATCAATAGATGCTTTTTGAGTACTTTTTTTTTGCATGTTTGCTTGGATAATATCACAATAACGGCAAAAATGTTCTGCCCAATGAAACATTTTGAAAAATTAAACTGATGCTCTAAGGATTATAAACATACGGAGGTGCAGCAGGGGGAGAAGGCGTGGTTCTGCAGCATGCTGAGGCAGCTCCAGCAGTCAGCTCTTCACGGCTGGTGGTGCTGGGAATCTGACAGCTGTGGTTTAAACTCCATCAGCACTCTGAGCTCCGGTAGCTCTTTGGTTGGGTCAGACCATCCTTCGCTTCTCGCACATCAGTGAACCATCAGATTTCCTTTTAAGTTCTGACTCCAAATCATCAGTTTGGTCCGTGCAAAAGTCGCTCACATCCTCACACTCGCCCATTTTTCCTGCCTTTGACAGGTGCCAAATTTAAATGTGTGTACCTTGAAGAGATCTTTAACAGCTCCATGCAACAAACTTGCAGAAAAAGTGTCCTTGTGTATTTTTCAAAAGGAATATTTATTAGTTTTGCCTTTAATTACATCTCTATTTACAGTAGTATTCCAACCATCTTCAAATCACTTATCAAAACAAAGGTGTTAGTTTCTCTTCCTCACGTCGTCGGAGAAATGTTCGGCTTCTCGTCACAGAAGTCAAGCAGTCAGCCTTAACAAAAGACACGGGGCGTGTTTGTGTGCACATGAAGACTTCATTCTGGAGAGCAGACTGCAGAGAAGAAGGTAGACATTTCACACACACACACACACTTATACACACTTGCACACACACACACTCCTCTCCAAAGAGCCACAACACTGGCTGCCAACCGCTTAGTTTAATGACTTTATGGTGCGCTGCATTTGTTATTCCAGGAGAACTAAGCTCTGCTTCCTGACTCTGTTCAGCAGAGGAGCGGGGACTTCTTGTCTGATACTGCAAACAGCTCAGTACTTACAAAACCATTCAGCTCCCCCGCCTTTATTTTGGGTTTTCACTTTGATGTTTCACAACACTGAAGCACAGAGGATGGTTTGGGGATATTTTTAGATGCACTGATGAAGAGAATTGTTCGTTAATGTTCAATAACTTGAAGATCGCTTCAAATATGATCTAAAATAAGCACAAATGTTGCTTTTTTTTTTAAGTTTCAAGACCTTTATTATAAATGGAGATGCTAACTGTTTTACATGGATGTCGTAATATAAAAAAGAGCAGTGATGGTCAAGGTGTGACGGCTGCTTTCTCTTTTTTTGGCAATAGTGACCTCAAGAAGTCTCCTTTAAAAAACAAACACTTTGGATAAACTAAATGTTTAAAGCTCCTGGGAGGAGTTTTTAGCTTGTGATGAAAATGATTTACAAAACCAAGAAAAAGACCACCAAAGAAGAAACTAGTTCTTATAAAGCCTGTCACCCTTTCTGCTGCCAAAACAGCATCTTTGAAACATTCCCCATGCCTAAGATTCATTGGGACTTGCATATAAATACTAAAAAAGACAAAATAAGCGGAGAGATGTGAGGTACTACTTTGTCCACAGGGGCTGCCAAACCTAACACACCCCAAAAAGTTCCTCACAGGAGCTTTAAACTCAACTCGAGCTCACCTCTCCAACTCAGGGAAGAGATGCATAGTTTGTTTGAAAGCTTACACTCAGGATTTGAAGTAATAAATTAAAGTTAAATAAACAGAGTGGCAGATTTATCTCATATTGTATCAGGACTAATGTGTTCTCAATAGTGCATACAGCCAGAGCTTGCTTAAACGCTGGTGCACTACTAGTGTTACGAATGCTACTCGAGATGAGGTAAAATAAATATTACTGCATTCTTCTTCTTCACTGTGCTTTAATGTTGTAAAACAGTAAAAATGAGTCCTTCAGCTCTGTAGCCAGCCCACATTTCAAAGTGATTTCCTTCGCCTAAGTGACCCCCAGAGGTCTGACTCCAATACTAGAGATAAAAAAAGAAACATGACAGGAAAAAGTCCAGGATAAGAGTCATATTTTCAGAGATTGAAAGGAGAACACCATGAGAGGAGGAGTTTGTAACATGAAGTCTAAGTGATGCTTTGTGCGTCCTCAGTTTGATGCTCAGCTAGTGTTTACAAGTGTTGACAGTCTTTTCATGAACTCAGAACGCAGCAGGAGAATCCTCACAGGAGAAACATCCTGCTCCATATTTCAACTATCGGCAACTTTAACCCCCCCCTGCCTCCCGCTGTTCTTCCACTTGACTGTGTGTGTCTTTCAAACTCAACATGACGTGAAGATGCACAAACTGCCGATCATTTTCTACCCTGTATGATTTAATCAATGAGCTACTGCTGCTGCGTGCACTCGGGAAAAGGGCAAGTTGGGCCTGATAGGAGACGACCTGGACTCTGTTATGCGTTCCCTTTGCATAACCTGACTGACACTCGTCTTATGCTGAAGGCTGAGGCAATGTTACAAAGGAAGGATGAGTCTAGGACATTCAGACAGGACCAGGACTGAAAGCGTGTCCAGGTACTCGCAGGTGGGAGGTGGCTACTGGCAGTTAGAACGTGTATCCAGCAGGGGGCGCTTTGTCGTCTTTGTTGCTCTCCAGGGAGAAAGGGGGAATGCGAACGTCAAAGTGGGAGCCGTCAGTCCTTTCGATACGAAACGTCCCCCTAAAACACAAAGAATATAGATAAGGTATAATATGAGATGTCCCCATAAACCACAAAGATCAAAACAGGTCCAATATGAAATGTCCTCCTGTAACATACAGGATACAATTTTCCTAATTTGAGATGTCCCCCGAAACCAAATTGATTAAAAAAGGTATGGTATGAAATGTCCCTATAAACCACAAACATCAAAACAGGTCCACTGTGAAATATCCTCCTTTAACACATAAAATAAAGTAGGTAGAATTTGCATTGTCCCAGTGACCCATAGAGATTTACACAAGTCCATTTTAAATGTCCCTGTTTAACAACGATTAAAAAATAAAAAAAGGTATAATATGAGCTGTCCCCTTAAAACACAAAGAATTACAAAGGTACATTATTAAATGTCCCTATAAACAACAAAGATAAAAACGGCCCACTATTAAATGTTGTCCTAATAAACAAAAAGTAAAGTGGGTACAAAATGAGAGGTCCCCCGAATATGAGATGTCCCCGTAAACCACAAAGATCAACACAGATCCATTGTTAAAAGTCCCCCTTTAACATAAAGAATAAAAACGACTCAATATGAGACGTCTCCATAAACCACAAAGATTAAAAAAACTCAGTCTTGTACTAAATTTTGTCCCAATAAACAAAGAATAAAATAGATATACTATGAGATGGCCCTGTAAACAAAAAAGAATCCTCTGTGTAAATAAAAATATAAGATAGATAAAATATGGAAGAAAACCCTAAGTAAAAATATTCAAAAATTGTAATATGTAAAGCATGAAATAACCCCTTTTAAAAATAAAATAGACACAAGTTGGGAAAGAAAACTTCCCCCTTAAAATCCAAGGATAACATAGGTACAATATGAAATGCCACCCTAAAACACAATAAATGAAATGGGTACAAACAAAACATCTGCCTTATAAAAAATAATAAAAATGGTATAAAATTAAGTCTCTTAAAGTCAAAATTAAAGAAGTACACTGTGAAATGTCTCCTGAGAAAAATAAATTCTATAAATAAGGTACAAAACAAGAAGTCTAAAATAGACACCAAATAAAAGGCCCCCTAAAAACAAAGGTTTACATGTAGTCCCCGAAAACTAAAGATACAGTAGTGCAATAAGTAAATAAGTGACAGACCCATCAGTATCATTATGTGCACAGGTAATCCCATAATATGTCATGAAGCTCATTTATAGAAACTGTATCAGGGACTCACCACATGTGACCACTGGGGGCTTGTAGAGACACGTGACTGCTGTACTGGAAGGCGGGCTGCTCTTTGGACAACACCGGCTCCTGTCACAGAAAACAACAACACAGTTTAACATGACAGAGTTACACAATATATTCATTTATGTATTAAGATACTTATTCAGTACATTTTTACATTTTTTTTTGTTGCCAAAATGTACACTCACCCGTCCTACGACTCCTCGCCCTCTGACTGTCTCCAGAGTTCCTGACAGGCTGAAGATCCTCCAGTGTCTCTCTCGGAGCTGCACCACCTCGTTGCCCATGTTCTCCAGACGGATACAATACCTCCACTGCAGAACAACAACGCACAAACAACAACATGTCACTGAAGAAAGTTCACTGACACTGATGATGCTCCCTGCAGAAAACAAAAACTCTTCTACTCACCCAGTAGACATGAGAGTTCTGAGCCTCCTGAGAAAGAGAAATAACTTCAGTCAGTATTTAAGTTAACTAAAAGGATCAACCAGACAGACTAAAGGTCGTAGAGTCCGCCTACCCTCATGCCCATGTAGAAGGGGATGACAGTGACACGGATGTTCTCCGTGGTTTCCCTGTGGACGTCCGACAGCTCCAGCCAGGGGTGGTTCTTCTCCTGCCACGCCTTCAGGGTGTCTCTGGCTGTGAATGGGGGAGCTGCAGAGAGGGATACAAACAAATATAAATCTTCTAGTGTGTTGAAAACAACACACACTGAGCATCTTTGTGTGCAGAATCATGCTGAAAGCTTTAGATGTGGAGGATATAGAAGAGCGGTTACATTTGGCAGGGTTGTACATGAGGAAGCGCTCAAACAGCTCGTGCTGGATGGGGGCCTGCTCTGCAGAGTTATAGGGCAGGATGTCTTCATGGCTCACGTAGTCCAGACCTGAACGAGAGACACAGACACATGAATGAGGAATGCCACCCAAAGCTAACCCTGCATGCTCCAGCAGCAGCAGGGGGTAACTGAACAGCTGTCTCGAGGCTTCAACAGACTACAGACTGAGCTGTTTCGTGAGCTTCATTACAAGAAGGTGACACTCAGTTTTCGTGCACGGTGCTCACTTTTTTCCAAAACAAGTTTCCTTTATCGACTCTTTTCAGGTGATTTGCTCGACACTGCAATGTGACTTTCATACACCCATGTATCAGGGCAGCAATGGTTAAACAATATCACACAGGAATGAGATTTAAAAAAAGTAGCATTGTGTGTCTGTGTGTGTGTGTGTGTGTGTGTGTGTGTGTGTGTGTGTGTGTGTGTGTGTGTGTGTGTGTGTGTGTGTGTGTGTGTGTGTGTGTGTGTGTGTGTGTGTGTGAGCGGCGTACCTGGGATGGCGTACAGAGCTCTGCTGTCATCGTGGTTGGCCAAAAACGTCACTGCCTCAGTCTGAGACCTCTGAGACTGTCGAACACAAACAACATGGTTTTATTTCATCCTGTCATGAATGTTATTAGGCATTTTAAATGCTTGATTCTGATTGGTCAACAGTCCTAAGCAGCAGTCTGTTATCTGTCTACTCGGAGAAGTCAGAGCGGTTACTATGTTAGGGGTATCCAGACTTGCTTTTGATGCCTGTTTCAAAATAAAAGACTCCTTTGTGCATCTTACTTCAGTTTGGTGATGGGAGTTTTAATATTTAAGCTAGTTGATCCTGCCGAGATCATTACTTTGGCGTAACAACCTGCAGAAGTCAGTTAAATGATCGTAAACTGATCCGGTTTTCAGACACAAAAATGATCTGTCATTTTCTATGTTTAATACAAACCACCTCTGATTGTATTCACCTCTCTGAAATCCTTCTAAACATGCCAATAAAGCTTAACCTGGAAGATAAGGGGACTCACTATGTGGGGGCAGTCCCTGGTGTCGATCAGGACCTGGTAGTAGGTATGGGTCTTCCCCTTCACCTCCTTGGAGCCGTGAGCTCCAGGCGGCTCCGGTTTGCTGCAAGAAGAAAGAAAGTAAAGGATAAGAGTTTCACCGACACATCATTAAGATGAGAGCAGCCTGGAGGTAGATGTGGACACTTACCTGTCAGACATGGGCGGGGTGATGTCTCTGTCGTAGAGTCGTGCGTGCCAGGGGAACAAGACGATGCCTCTGTAGCCGAACACACTGTGGAGGAACAGCTGAGGAGAGAACGACATCGAGCGTTAGATTATAACTCAACTGGATCAGATGTTTAATAAAACACTGAGGGCTGATTTAAGATGAAAAACAGAACAGATAATAATAATAATAATAATAATAATAATAATAATAATAATAATAATAATAATAATAATAATAATAATACATTTTATTTTGGGCGCCTTTCAGATCACCCAAGGTCACCTTACAGATCATAAAAGCATACATCATTAAAACATCATAAAAAACAAACAAACAAAAGTAATAAATAAAAACTAAAAATTAGTGAGGTGCAGAGAGTCCAGTTTAGAGGGAGTAAGCCAGTTTGAACAGGTGAGTTTTGAGTTGGGATTTGAATGATGTTATGGAGTTTTGAGTTGGGATTTGAATGATGTTATGGAGTCCGACTGTCTTATGTGTGAGGGGAGGGAGTTCCAGAGTCTGGGTGCTGAGCAGCTGAAGGCTCGGGCACCCATAGTAATGAGGCGTGATGGTGGAATTGTTAATAGTCCAGCAGACGTTGAGCGGAGGGAGCGGGAGGGAGTGTATTCATGAAGGAGGTCGTGGAGGTAAGTGGGGGCCAGGTTATGAAGAGCTTTGTAGGTGAGGAGAAGGATAATGTCGTCTGAAGACAAGTTCACTTTAACTTTTAAACTCGCATTCAGGAGGCTTTTGTAATTTGAAACATCCGACCTTTATTTACACTCCAGAGATCACAGAGGGCAACCAAACAGAGACAACAGAGCGGTGTGTTAACCAGAGGACAGAACGTTATTAAAATCAATGAACAGAGGAGATATTCTGACTCAAAGTTCAGTCAAATTAAAGGTAAACTAAAACACAGGGGTGTCAGAAAAATATGTTAAAATGCATTAAAATAGTGTCTTAAATTCAATATTAGATAATTATGTATGAATATGTGGGCTGTTCCACTCCTGCCAATGTACGAGGCATGTTTTGAGTACGGTTTTTCCCCACTGACTTTCTTGTGTGTGTTTTTGTTTCCTGGTGTTGGGATGTTTTTTTACATGTTTTTTTTTTGATAAAGGGGAGGCAGTTTTTTTCTCTTTGCTAATTTTGTTATACTGAATGCAATTTTTTTTTTAATCCCCATAACAACTTACAAGTGCAATTGCTGTAAAAAAAAATGTGGTCATGCTGAAAATCTAATAAATTAGTAAAAAAAAAAAAAAAAACAATAATGTTAAACATTTACAAATCAAGGTTAGAGACTTAACTTTTAATTTAAATATGTTTAAAAAATAAAATGTGCTGAATTTGAGGTGATAGTTTATCATGTTTAAATATTAGGTGCATGATAATAAAAAACTGCCTTTTTATGTGTAATTTGATGACATAACTGATCATTATCATAACATTTTTAACCTTTCCCTATTGTTGTTTCTATTATTTTAGTATCACCCTTAATATTTATTTATTTATTTATTTTATGATTTATATTAATATTATCATTTATATTTTATAACATCATTATAATTATTACAATTATTATCGTTATCAATCACTATTCATTTATTTTATTACAATACACAAACCCTGTTATCACGAAGATCTATTTTGGGGGTGTCGACATATTTATTTTGCTTTGTTTTGCTTTATGATATGCCTCGGCCTATTTCATACAGCTTATTTTTTAATGTGTCGCATTTCTTTGAAAACAATACAAAAAATGTATTGCAAAATAAAAAAATTGCCTTCCACGTTCATCCCTCCGTGCATGAAGTCACAGATTTGTTTAATGTTGAATGAGTTCAGGTTCATAAAAATGTGTTTCCTGTTTAAGGAATGGAAACATGTACTTTAAAGTACAACAATCAACCAACTTACTACATCAAGCAGCTTCTCAACAAGACGACAATTTGGGGGATTGAATGTGTGTGTGTGTGTGTGTCTCACCTGTCCTGTTTCATATTTGCCGTGCTGCTTCACCGCCTCAAACACTCCAACTGTCTCCAAAATCTTCCCTTCAGGCCTGCTCCTGCCAAAAACAGGCAACACAATGAAACAATGCACAATGCATGTGTGTGTGTGTGTGTGTGTGTGTGTGTGTGTGTGTGTGTGTGTGTGTGTGTGTGTGTGTGTGTGTGTGTGTGTGTGTGGGTGTGTCATTCTTAAGTCCATCCCAATCTCTATTTATACAAAACAACAAGAACAGAATAAAACAGACTTTTACATGTGGTCTGACTTTAAAACAACACGTACACGGAGAGAGAGGCAATAAGGGGAGACTCAGCAGGAAATCCCACCTCTGTGAGAAGAAGGAGCTTCAGGATTTTCCTCCTATGGAGACGATTTACGCTCAGGAGGGAAAATCCTGCAACTTAATCTCAATCACAACTCTGATGAGATTGAATAAAACACCTCGACTTGTCAGATGTCAACAAATAGGAACATAATCTCTGTGTCCTCGCAACACACACACACACACACACACACACACACACACACACACACACACACACACACACACACACACTAGATATGAGCACCGACAACAACAGCTGGTCACTTCGAATAAATAACACGCAGACTTCTGTGCTTCCTGCAAAGCTAATCTTCACAACAGGGATGAAGAGAGGGGATTAACGGAGGTGGATATATAGAGAGGGGGATTTAATATGACACAGGAGGTTGGGTCAGGTTATTTTCTGATCAAAGTCGTTGAATTGCACATGAACAGAAGTATGAACAGGTACGGATGATGCAAACTGACTTGGACTTATGCACCCGACGTCAGCCTGTCACACAGGCGGGCTACATAAGATGTTTTGAGGTCAATATCGAGCACTATGCACGGAAAAGAAGGATATATTTAATTATTTTAAAGCTGTATTCATCGTGAAGATCTCAAACACTCAGGAATGCACCAAGGTTTCCAAAGTCTTCTTTCATCACACGCTCCTGCTGCTTCTACCTCTGCAAAGACCTGAGAAATGTCAATAAACTGTGTAGCCAGAGATAATCACATCTAAATATAGCCAACCCACTGCGAACCCTGCAACCAGCCAGAGTCAACCCCTGGTCAACAACCCTCGCTGCCAATAAATGTCCGGACTCTGATTTCCTCCTGCTCTGGAGGAGTGAAGGCGGGAATATGGAGCTGGCTTCATGTGGTGGAAAAGTTCCCAGTGGCTGTAATAAGACAGGAGATATGATTATACAACTAAAGGTTATATAAACTAAAGAGAGAGTTTAAGCTGGTGCTAAATCCCTGCTGTTATTTCATCCTGTGAGGAGGTGAACGCCACCTTTCACCCACCTGGACTCCCTTCACTTCCTCTACAGGGAGTTATTTCACAGACTGCTGCTCTCATGCAGCCTGACTCTGACCCGGTTAGTTAGAGCTCCAGTGAGGAGGCTTCAGGCTGTTATCAAAATGAATAATAAAAATCAGTCCACATAAAGGACCATTAAAATAAATGAGACGAAAAATGAAAAGTAATATCCTTTCTCACCAGCAGAGGGCACCACCTGTATGTGACTTCTCTTATTGGACATCATTTCATCTCTTATGTCTGTATCTGAATAAAGATGTTCAGACATGGTGACCTTTTTAATGTGGCGGACGCACCATGAGAGTTTCCAGAGACTATTTGCCGACCATTTTTGTAGTTTTTCTTCGCCAACAGCTAGCTAAACTTGCGAACAAACTCTCTACTTGAATACAGGCTCATGTAAGACGTTATATTACGACTGTTTTTCATGGCAGCTGTTGTGGTGACGAGGTGTGGGAGTCATGATGGGATTACGCAGCAGTCATTTCCTACTTCAGCCAATTAATTCTCATTCTCATTTGCCTCATTCGTGTCATTAGCGCCACTGCAAGGAGTCGTAAAGTAGTGATGTAGTGAGCCAAATTGTGAGGAAATCTGTTAGAATTCGCTGTATTTTTTTCCAATTACAGTACAGACATTTAGCCCAGGTGTATCGATAATTGCATCACACAAGTCGGGGCTACAATATGTTGTCAAATAAATATTTATCTCCCCTCCTAGTGGTGACATGATGAATTGTAAGAGGGTTTATTTGTCTTGTTGTACTTGTGTTTTATATTTTGTTTTTGATTTCTGATGTCTACTTTGTCACCGACTGCTTGATGTTGAATATTATGTCTTATGTCTTTGCTGTGAACCCAAAGAAGAATAGTTGTTCCCACTGTTATAACTAGTAGACATTGGACGTCTACGTTTTCGATCCGCTGCGGTCAGGCGGAGCAGGACCTCCGGACAGCTGGAGTCATGTGAGCGGGGTTTTCCCACGGTAATCGCTGAATCAAGGATTCTCCTCCTCCTCTCTTCATCCATGTTGTCTTTCTGGTCTTCTGAAAACCTCTGACCTGTTGACTCCAGGCCTGGCTCCGCTCATCATGACGGTTTGTTGTTGTAGTTAAGTGAAATATGATCTGGTGATAACACAGAGTGTTTTATTCTGAAAATTAACCGGATGTTTTCATTTTGTTTTGGTGCCTGACTTCCTGTCCCGCTCCATCTGCTCTGTTGAGATTGATGCGTCGTGCTTCGGCATCCAGCAAAAGATAGAAGTCTTGTATATCTGGTCTGGAGGGCTCCGACCTGCCGGATCAGAGACGCAGCCGGAACGCAACAGAGTGGATCCAGTGGAAGTTAACACATTGATTAGAATAGAAACCCATCAGATACTGTGACGGATCGGAGACCGACTGGACACGGATCTGTGGGAATTTGGCCGCAAGCACTTATGTCTCTCCTGTACCTTTATCATCTCTCAAAATAAGAAATAAACTCTCCTTAAGGTTGTATAAAGGCTAAATAAAAGCATCACATTTAACAGTGTTGTGAGGCAATCACTTCTCTAAAACTTAAAAAATAAATTGTGTCACTCACACTCTTAAAAAAAAATCGCATGGTGTACCAAGCCATGTGAATCGTGTTGAAGAGGGTCATTATATGACTTAGTTTACATTTTCCACACCAAAGAATCACAGTGAGTGATATATTTGATGGTTAAAAGACAGCAGGGTGAGCTTTACTTGCCAGAAAACACCACATACAAACATACCAGACAAGATCAGCAAAGAGGAGAGGCTGAACTTTGTCTACAGAAGTAGCCAAGCTCAACACCAAATGAAAAATTCCCCCGAAGTGAAGAAACAAGACGACCGACTGGTTTTCTCTGCTCTGGCTCAAAGTCAAGAGACTTCAGACGATCACAAGTCACTGCTGCAACATCACAACGTATAAAACAACAAAGAAACATCAGAAGATCTCGTTTGTTTTCACAGATTCAAGGCTACAGAGTCAACCTAACTGCCCCCGTGTTGCTAATATTAGCACTAAGTCTGTAAGCTGGGATCACGTGACCAGACTGAGTGAAGCTAAATAAAAACTGCATGGTCATGGTTTGTGAAGTGGGTTTCCTGTGTTTTGGGTTTTTCTGCCTTTATTGATACGACAGCAGAGAGACAGGAAGTGTGGGGGAAGACTTGCAGCAAGGGCTCGTAGCCAAAACAGAGACTTAAGACTAGAGCCTCTTAATGTGGGGCACGCTTAGACCAACCTATGGAAACTGAATCATGGTTGCCTTTCCAGTCACCTTAAATTCCCAGAAGTAAAGATAGCATGTAGTTATGTGTCGGCTTATCTTAAGAGTTATTGGTGAATGTGTCTGCTCTCAAAAGTTCAGCTGCTGTCCTGACATGTATCTTCATATTTAGTAGGTCACATTACCTGTCCTGGCGATCCCCTCAGATTCATTGATACGACTCCTCTGAACTATTCTGACACATTCAAATATGTCTGTGTAGGAAAATGATGGTCTGAATGTCAAACTAAACACTTTGTTACATCTTTAAGGAGTTAAATTTGTAGTTATATCGATGCTGTAAATATTACAGTAAATCTATTTTGCAAAAACAACTAATTAAGATACTGTAAAAACAAAGAGACCCAACAATAATCCTCTGTTGTACTGAACAAACCACATAAAGGTTACTGAAAACCAACAGGTGTGTTTAATTGATGCTAACGAGGTAATGCTGCAAAGCTCATGCCCCACTCAACCTGATGGTTCCACCTGAGGACGACTGGCATGGACGACATCAAATATCGGAATACGAAGACACAAACTTTAACTTTGCAGGGACGTGTTTTCTGATTGTTGAAAATCATCTGATCTGAATATGAGGATGAAGAGGCTTCATTGAAGGAGATGCTGCTATGCTAACAGTCCACTGAGAGGCAGTATGATGAGTCACTAAGAGGCTGCTCTGACTCAGACACCAATTAATGATGAAATATGACATCATGATTTATAAGCTGTACAAACTTGATCTCAAACAGAGAGGTCATACCACAGATGGTTCATCTGAGATGCTTTCAAGCATGTTATACATAAACAAATACCAAAGGACGAATATTAGCCGTTCTTCATTTTCGTACAATGTAAAAGGGTTGGCAATATGTCTCAGTGTAACTCAAAATTAATCCAACGTTTTTCACCTCTAAACTAGCACCAAATAATCTGAGGGTAGCTGATCCAACTTAAGGAAATTTAGCGAAAGCATTGTCATTATACCGAGGCCTCGATCTAACAGGTACAATGTGTAAGCTAAGTGAGAAAGCATCACTTGTTTACATGCAAATCTAATGTATATTTACTACTACTCGATAATCATTGGCAACTATTTGTCGATTATACAAACAATCCATCACGCACACACAGACACACACACCTGTCACATTGATGCTCCTTTTGTGTGTCAGATTCAGAAACGGAGCAAACTGCAGCAACTGCCGTGAGTGTTTTCTTCTTCTTTTTCTATTTAATGCAGTTAGCATTCTTCTTCTCCTGTACTTAATGCGGTTAGCAAACAGCTTTAAAGGTGACATATCATGCAAAATCCACTTTTTAATGGTTCTCTACCTGAAATATGTTTCCCTGGCATGTCTACAAACCCCCTGAAAATGAAACAAATCCATTCTGCCCCTGTTCTGATTTCTCCACCTTTCTGTAAATGTGTGTGAAACGAGCCGTTTCAGACTTGTGTTTTTGTTACGTCACAACAATATCCGGTCTGTCACGGAGTCAGAGCTCGGAGCTTGTTCAGCCCATAGACTGTATAAAATACAACTCAACTCCTCCTGTTTTCCATTACCTGCACACGTGTGCTAACAAGGAGCTTAGAAAGGAGGCATGCTAGTTGTAGGCTGCCAAAAGAAACACAGAGGTCGGTTTTACTCCCCACGTCTGCAGATTTGAAGATCTAGTGGATGATTTTTATTTTTCATGGAAAAGTGCTACCGCTAGTTAGCATAGCCACATAGCTACATGTTCGTAGCTGTGTACCAAGACACACGTCAACATACTGATAAATAAAACAACAAGAAACACTAAATCTGTGACCAATGGTTCAGAAAGGTCCTGCTGCAGGCGCCTCTCCATCAGGATCAGATTCTGGATCAGATTCAGAGGGTTGAAGTAACGTGGGTCTGTGAGCAGCCGTGTATATTCAGCCAACATGTAAACATAAGATCAACGTGCTGGAGAGCCGAGGGATATCCACTTCCTGAGGGGGCGTGGTCGGAGAGCTCATTCTAATTTAAAGGCACAGACACAGAAAACAGAGTGTTCTGAGCAGGGCTGAAAAGGAGGGTTTACAGGCAGACCAAAATCTGATTTCGAAGTGTTTTTTAGGGCATTAACTTCAAAGACATGTTTTGGGGACCTCTCAGACCAATACATTTGATGAAAAAGAGCGTAATATGTCACCTTTAAGATGCTCTATAGCCACCGTCTGGCGGCAATAATGCATTACAACCAGGCACCAGTGAAAACGCTGAAAAATTGTACTTTTAAAATGAGAAAATATTAGTATTAACTTTGATTTTTAATAAGTGACTGAATATTCCAACATTCGGAAATCATGTCCCATCCCTAACATTTACTGTGATAAATTCAGATTCACCGCACATCGTCATAACAAGCGTTAGCAGCTGAGGTGGAGTGATACAGAGTCCAAGCCCCCGCGGGCCACATGCGGCCCGAAAGCAACCCTCGAGCGGCCCGTAAGAAACTGAGTGATTGTGACTTTGGTCCGGCAAGAAAAACAAATTTTACTAACACTGACAAGTGCTGCTCTTTTGTTGTGTTAATGTCCTGTTGGATGTGGCAGTACGTTCATAAACATCCAGTGTGTTTGCTATCTTATTTGTTTCTCTTTTAAATTGTTAACTTTGCTCACTGTCTGCTAAAAATGTCCGACCCAGCTCATGGCTGTAGTCTGAAAACCCGGCCAGACCAAACATTTAATTGAATAGCTGTTAATGTGTAATAATGTATATTGGAATGATTCGAATGATTCGAAATATCGGAATGCCTTTCGTCCAATCAGATTCCTCGATCAGAACTAGCCGTTGTATAATCGCGATATGTAAGCACAGATTATTAGAAATCAAACAACAAAATTAAAATGTCAAATAGTTAAAGTCCTGTGTAGACGATGAGTAATACAGCATTAAATCGTGTCCACTGTTAATCCATGTTAATCTAATATTGTACCATGACTCTATAATTTATCATCTATCTGTGATATTGTAACCTGGGTTGACTCTGCAGGTTTGAGGCAGATCAGATCAGATCAGGTGTTACTCAATCCATGCTGGCTAGTTACCTTGTTGGCTAATGAGAGCAGAGGACACCTGTACTTTCCTGATTTATAGCCACACACAGTCCTGCTGATGTGTTCACACCATGCTAATAACACTGGCGGCATCTCGAGACATCTGTCCTCTCAGCACCAACGTGTCCAGAGTCTGAAAGGTTCCATCTTGAAGAGGTCTAACTGAGCTAAAGTCTTTAGCATGCTAGCACCAGAAGAGGACACTGGACTCAGGTCTTACCGTGACGACATGAACCTCCTCTGCTGGACTCCTCCGGACACCCCGCAGGCCCGGCAGGGTAGCCTCGGTCTGAACACCTCGAAGCCGCTGCTGCTGTCCACCACGCTCAGTATCCTGTGTGTGTGTTTCTTACTGTATTTACTGACGGTGCTCAGAAAGCCTCGGCGTAACGCACAGGCCGCCATCTTTCCAGGCCAGGCACGCGCTCACACGCATTTACAGCAGGGGACGTATGATGCGTTCAGGGAGCAAAAAGGAGAATCGGATTTTTGAGTTTTAAGCGCGTACTACGGTATACCCAAAATGACCCCAGTTTATATACTTCATTTACTCCCTTAATAACAAGTTACTGTCTTTTTTTCCTCTAGAACCCCTAAGACTTAATTATTATTTTATTTCTGTATAACAAAAACAAGAAAGAGGCAGAAATAAAATAATGGCCAGACATTAAATAACAAGAATGTATTTTAAAATAGAGACTAATCCACACCAACAACAATGAAATATGTGTAATCAAAATAAGTGAAAGCATCAAATTAACATTAAGAATTTAAATAGTTAAATAAATAAATAAATAAATAAAAGGGGTAAGGATAGGTGTTGAAGATAAAATAAAGGCTAAAAATGTCAATACAATTGAGTAGATAGATAATATAAAACATAGTTCATATCAATAAATTAATTAAAATCAATACAAAAAAATCAAAGTTAAAAAATTGTTAAACCCTACATGAAAGCCAGACTATATAGATATGTTTTTAGTTTTCGTTTAAAAGTCTTCATTTTTTAAAATCAATATGAAACAATACTGCAAGTTAATAAAAAACTGCAGTTCAACATGACATTAATAAGATTTCATGGGAAAAATAGAGAACTACTTGTAAATGTAGCAAATAAAATGTATGGATGTATCCATTTACAGCATCCGTACTTAACAAAAATTGTTTGTAAAGTACTTGTAATTGCAAGTTCTAATTAGTGTGTTTTTCAACCTAGTGGAATTTGTATTGTTCAACAACTAAACTATGCAAAAGTGGAAAGTGCCCAAAGTGTATATATTTATTATACATTTTATAATTAATTTTATATTATTCTTATTTTTACCTTTAATTGTTTTTGTTTTAACTTTGTAAGTATATTGACATATTCTGTCTCTTGCTGAAAACTTTTCAGAAGAACTATCTTTTGATTTTAAACATTCTTCAGCTTGTTATTGTCAGTAATATTTTCTTACAATATGCTTCATACATTAAGAGAGAGATACAAACAATATTTTTAATTTTTTTTGTATGAATTTAAGTGAAAATATTGTCATTTAAAGCTACTTTTATAACATTTTAGCTGTATTTCACTCAGTTTTTGCTATCCCAGCACAAGTCACACCAGTTAAAATAAACCACTAAGCTTTACGACTTATTTGCGTGCCCCTTGAAAGCACCAAAGGAGCTCACGTGTACCCATAGCGTGTACCGACCGCAACGTTACAAAGCAACGTTTGAGTTAAAATAAGAAATTAAATTATTATAAATGTATCATTAAATTTGAGTCTTTTGTGTTGAATTACGAGCTGATTATTTAAAAAAAGGTTGAATTCAAAATAAAAATAATAAAATCAAGAGGCTGGTCATGTGATTAGCTACGTCATCGTGTCACGGGACAAACAACATGGCCGCCTTCTTGATGGATTATATTTTTCCCTTACCGTGAGAAACCCTGAAACGCTGGATTTTAAAGGATGAAATACAACTTTATGTCATTTTCTTATTAGTTAACGCACACCGTCTCATCTCTCTTCAGCAGGAACAAGCTCAAAAAGCTGTGTTTTATATTTATTTGGGTATCTCTGTGGTGTCATTCACTTCCTGGTTAGCCTGTGAGGCTTAAATCATGGCTTCAGTGTTTGTCGTTGGGGATAAATTCAATGACAAAGTGAAGGAGTTGTTAGAAAACTCAGACTCCTCTTTACCCCAAAGACTAAGAGAGGAGCTGGAGGAGACTCTGGAAAAGGATGGACCTAAAACTCTGTCTTTTGGTACAGCAAGACAACTCAAGAAATACCTGCAGGATAAAGGTAAAGACGTTTAAATGTATTACAAACATAAACACAATTAAATTTAATATTTGATCAATTTTTAAAATTATTTGAATTCATGTGCATTGGTACGGAAGCCCTGAGCAGACATGCAGCCATACATTTTATTTACTCCATCCTTTGATAACAACTCTGTTGTATTATTTAATTGATCAACATGTCATGATACAATGGTGTAAATATATCAATCCAAATTAGCAATAAATGGGTTCTGACATGTTTTACTGCAATAAAAACAATCATTCTTGAGGTCATGCCTGTTTTATGATTTGTAAATATGTATATCTTAATACCTTATCATGACTTTATTTCCACAGGACATCCGTTCTACCTGCATGAGCTGCTCGAGGACAGCTCGCTGCACCTGCCTGAGTTTGTGCAGCCTCCCAGAGTAAGTAAACATATGTCCTATTGTATGTGTCAGTTCAAAAGCTATCATTTCTATCAATCTTTCAACAGCTACTTCATTGATTCAATGAATCATCTTAGTAGTTTTTCAATCAAACATTCAAATTAAGTTATGATGGGATAAATATAATAGTTAGCAGCCCTTGTGTTCAGTTCCTGAGAAAGAAACCTGAATTTGTTCCTTTTGATGTTTCTCCAGAACCCTGAGCTGGTCGCTCGTCTGGAGAGGATAAAAGCCAAACTAGCCAATGAAGAATACAACCGAATCACACGAAACGTCAACGCTCAGGTACATTTTTTATATATTATACCATCAAAACATCTTTAAAGCTCCTGTGAGGAACGTTCAGTTTGTGTTGAGTTTGGCGCCCCCTGTGGACAAAGTGGAATAAACAAAATAATCTTATCCTGCCTTATTTTAACACTCATATTTATGACTAATTCAAAATCTTTGCTCACTTCCTCTCAGCGTTTCCAGCCGCTAAGACTTTCTAAATACTCTTTATTTACTTTGTTTACAGGAACTGAACCGCAGTGGAACATTAGCAGAGATTGGACTTCAAGGTAAGTGTGACACAAACACGTGCACTGTTCAATGAGTCATCTCTGCAAACACAGGCTGCATTAGAGATTCTACTTTGCAGGATTTGATGTGTGGATTGGACTTCTCTGTAGTTGTCTTCAAGATCAGGGAGCTCAGGTGCTCAGAGAACTTGTGACTCAGTAATATTTGAAATATCTAACAGGAACTGCAGATCCTGATTTTGAGAAGAAAAAGATGTCCTCTGTTCAGGGAATCAAAATGTGGATCATCTCTCCTTTTCCACTCAAACTGAAACAGTGTTTGTAGAGAGGTCTCTGTCATGTGGCCAAGCTTCTTGTGTTATTGTGTTTTACTGTGTTTTTTTTGTATCTTGCATTATTTTGCCTCTTAGGGTTAGGGTTCAATATTTAAATAAACCTGACTCAAGACCTCAAACTCATTGTTTTTGCAACTTCTCATATTAAATGTTGCCATAAAATTCTCGATTAACCTAATGCAGTGATTACGTTAGCTCTAATGTCCTTAAAGTCCCAACTAAGGACTATTTTGTGTCAGATCAATCAGAATGCTCAATTTTTGTCTCTATATAAACAAACATCAGATAAATAATAACTATTCTCTGTTTTCATCATCCAGTGCGATCAGCCAAAGCAGTGGTGGTGACTGTATTTAACTTCCTGATCACAGTGGTGGCTGCGTTCTTCTGTTCGTACATGGGGAGTCAGTACCTGTTCACAGACACCTCAGCGGTAAGAAATGTTCAAGTCACATTATTAACTCGACCACTGAAGTTCACCGAGCTGCAAGAAGAGCTTTCCTGGAGTGACATTTTTTACCTTGATTCTGATTTCTGACTTGATTTGTTACGAGTGTTGTGCTGACCGCGCTGCTGCTCTCCTTCTTCTGCAGAGAGTGCTGAGTGTTTTTAAGCAGAGCAGTCAGAGTGCACTCTGCAGGACAAGCAGAGTAATAACACTGTTTCTTAATCATCTCAAGCTGTGTTTCCTGCTTTGCATGTCCTGTAAATAAAGTCTCTGCCTTGAAGATATTGGTAAACAAATACACCAGTACCAAATAATGTAGCCCTACTTCTATGTGTATCTAGGCTCTTGTTTTTGTGCGTCACATTCAATTAAAAACAGTCTCTGACCCTTTTTATAACTTTGCACTCTTGTTTTTCAGAGAGTGATATCAGCTGTGATCGCTGCCTCGGTGGTCGGGCTTGCTGAGCTCTATGTGCTGGTCCGGACCATGGAGGGAGAACTTGGTGAACCGTAGCAGCTGTGCAAAAAGAGAGAAGGGATACACGTAAATCTTGGGACACTTGCCGCCTTCAGAGCAGAACTCTAAAAGCCTCATTAAGCTCTCTGACTCAGAGAGGATGTCTCTCTCTGCTGTGGAAACTCTGTGGACGTTATTTTTGCTTCGATATGTGTGTGTGAGTGTGTGTGAGTGTGTGAGTTGCTGGAACTATGAGTAATAAATAGTAATAGATGTTTGAATATATGCTCTGTGTTAATCTCATTCCACCTGCCATGACTCAGATTAAATCAACATTTATTATTTATAGACTGTTATTTCATTTCAAATGTGTCCTCTATTTTTTTCTCTAGCTTTTCCCTTCTTTTTACTTTTCTATTCAATTATGACTCATTATTTCTGTTCTTGATGTATCATATTTTAGTTTTCAGTAAAATCAGCCGGTACTGAGGAGAATCCATGATGCTGATAGTCCTTTATTCAGAGTCACTGCCCCATAAAGAGGAGTTTGTCCTGGTCTGCACTTTGTACATGTTTATTCAGGATTTATTTAGCTAATGTTTGAGAACACGCTGACTTTCAACCCCATAGGACAGATATGATATCACCACCAGAGACTGTTTGTATTTTGTGAGGTAATACACTTAAAGTAACCCATAACCCACTGTATTATACATTTCTTATTGTCGCCTACAGTCTGAGCCATTCACTCCAACATATTACTTCTGCTAATGATAAAAATCCACAGAAAAAGGTCATATTTACAAAGTTTAGTTTTAAAAAGGTGTTTTCTGAAACAGGTGTGATAGTGGAGGTCAACAAACTGGAAGAGGAAAAGATGCTTCGACTGCTGGGAGGTCATTTCAACCACAGACTGGATTCATGTTTGACGATAAGGTGAGTATTTCTGGCATCAACCATAAACTATAAATAAAGGAGGTAGTATCCGTGACGTCACCCATCTGTTCCTGAACGCTGTTTTGAAGACAATCGTTGGTGGGAGCCATATTGGAAATGTTGAACTCAACCAAACTTCTGTCGAGCAAGTGTGACTTAAGAGGCGGGCCTTTAGCATTTTTTGCCAGCAGCTACAGTGTTCCCGCCTGTCAATCAAGTAAGTCATGCCCTTATTTGGGCAAAAACTTGTAAGTTTAATATCTTCGTCGTGTTTAAAAAAAAATCCCCCCCGTACAGTGTGTGCTGATAGAGAAAGGAGCTCTTCAGACCTAAACTGTTTTTTGAACCAGGCTGTAAACATGTTTATTTCTGCTTTAAAGATTGTCTTCTTTGAATGGGTGTGTATGTGGTTTCCGGTGTTTCTGCAGCCATCCTCTAGTGGACGCTCGATGAACCGCAGTTTTTAACACTTCTGCATGGGCTTCATATTTTGAGACCAGAGGTTGCCGCTTGGCAGCAAGATGGTGAATGGGGGATTAAAATATATACATTTTAAACCTCAGTTATCAAAATTGTAGCTTCTGTTCTAAGTAACTACAATTTAGAGTAAGAGGATGAAGCAGGTTGTGTTTCATGTTTTAGGCCTAGTTCCAAACCGAACCAGACAGATACAATGTTTTTTTGTCATCCTAATAGAGTCCCTGTTCACTATAAGAATCTTTTCTCCCTGTTTATTACTCGGCTATCAACTATAGACAAACAAATCGGCACGAATTATCGGTTAAAAGACGATTTTATTGATTTATAACGACTGTATTCCAGCCGTTCTATAGCCTAGCTAGGAGTCGAATTAATGCTTAACTCACATTTCACATTTCATTCACTGGTAACTGAACTTTGGAATATCTCTGCCGGTATTTTCACCTGTTATCTATGTAATATAACCCACCACCGAATTAAGATATTCTGCTCCTTATCTTCAAAATTTAAATGACTTGCTGTTATTACTCAACTAGTCCATGTCCATATCCCATAGCCCATATCATGATGCTTCCTGTGTGTCGTCTCTGGTTCCTAGTGTCGTTTAGCCTCCATTTCTGATCAGCAAGTAACGACAAAGCCACAGTTTTACAAACAAACTGAAAGTAATAATAAAAACTATGATGTTTGCCGATTTAGCATGCTAGTGGAAACTTGCTTTTTTAGCCACAGTGATGAAATGTGCGGGACTACTTTCAGCGGATTAATTTTATTAAGCGTGAGGGATCGGGTTGCCCCTAGAAACTCGATTTCCAGAAATAACACACCGTTGTTATGGGATATTGACCAATCAGAAACAAGTATTCAACTCAGTGGTAATAATGCGAGTTAGCAGAATGTATGGACTTACAGTTTACATAAAATAAAGGATATAATGTCCTGATGAAGATAAACAAAATGTGTTTTGTTTCAGCGCTCAGTCTATCAGTGAATAGTCCTATAAGAGAGGTTAAATCTTTCATTTATTCATCAGTTAAGGTGAAAGTCCTGTAAATAGAAGTAGTAAGTGAACCTTGAGTGAAACTGTTTTGTTGGTTGTTTGTTTCATTTTGTCGTTGCACTTGTTTTGACTCTCCTGAATAACCCACCAGCTGTGCTATCGGTTAATAATATTTTTCTTGAATGATTTCATCCTCCGTCTCCGGCTGACAGATGTGGAAATAATTGTCTTCTGATCTGTGCTTACTGTATCTGGTGAATCTAAAATTGAATCATCGAGCCAACCAGCAGATAAAAACAAACGATTAATGTAACCTTGGGGTCCAGTAACCGTGATAACAGACTTATCATCCTCTGGACAATAACACGTGTATCTTAGCTCAAAACAATTCCACTACAACACACAGGATGTTTTCTCTGATCCTCCCTCCAGATATGAATTTTGTAAACTATCCGATTCTCCTCTTATTACGTCCTGTCATATCAGCAGAGAGATTAAAAGATGTAACTACATCTGGAGTACCAAAAAAAAAGTATCTTTCTAAGATCTGAGATTTGACACCCGGATTAAAGGTTTATTGGAAGATTATTTGGTATTAAAGATGATTATGATATGCAGAGATCTCTGTGCAGCGCTGGGTGAACAGTGCGCGCCGCTGTCTGTCATATCTGTATTATTCCTCTCATGTAATATTTCTGAACTTAAATCCAGGCAGAATTACAGAGCCTGTAAGCTGATAGAGCCTGAGCTCTGGCTTTAATTTACTTCTTATTTTTCATCTTTCCTCTTCCCTCTGTCCGTCTAAACCTCCTCATACTTACAGAGAGGCAGAGAGATATGAAACAAATATATTTTGACTTAGAAAATAATTATTCCTGCCATGGTATCCTACCACAAGGAATCATTTTAATCAGGATGTTTTGAAAGATAATACTTGCAGCATTAAACATGCCACGGTCCAGCTTAGAGCAAGAAAACAGGAGCAGGCATCTGCAAGAGGAGTCCACGTCGAGTTTCAGGGTTACTGAGTTTATCAGCAGCTGTATGGATCCTTTAATATGTGTGTTATTTGTTTTAATACATCAAAATAAGAACAAAATGAAAAATGGAATGGGTTAACATGCATAAATTCTATGTTACATAGTTTAGTGTAGCTTCGGCCCTGCAAAACTGCAAACATGAGATGCTTCACTTTTACTTTTACTTTTAGCAACCATCACAGAGAGATCATCAAGGAAAATTAATATCATATTTAAATGCTTATTACTGGATTTTAAGTTTTACTATCAAATGGTTAACATTTTCCATCAAAATGCTACTCAAGTCGTAATTTTATCAGACTTCTAAGTCTAGAAATGAAGGGAAAGGTGCAGAAGCACTCAGTATTTGTAATTGTAGAGTGAAAAGTCCTTGGATAGCTTACTTTACTAATCAGATGTGTTTTATGAAGTAATAGTCTGAAGACTGTTTCTCCTCAAGACACAAACTTTAGACCACGGTACAAAGTGAAAATGAGAGGACGAGGATTTTTGAGGATACTCGAAAGATTCTTTAAAAAAGAAATTTGAAGGATTTGTGAATAAAATAATTTTGTGTTTCTTGTATTTATATTAAATGTTCCAGGTAATGTCAAGCTCCTGAAATTAAAGCCGGGTCTAATAAAAAAATGATTCAGAGAACATTTTTTAGTTGTTAAAATGATAAAACTCTATACTATTTCTCCTGATACACACATTAATACAGTGATTTCTACCTTGACTTACTTTTTCTATAGCTTTGCACAATTTATGCCCCGTATTTGATTTTAATATATTTTTCCTCAGACAATGACTCTTTAGTTTGAAACTTTAGGTTTGCTGTGTCGCTGAAAAACACATCAACAACATCAATCGATCAATCGATCAATCAATCAATCAAAACACCTAACATTTTTACCATTTTGTCTATTTAAAGTATTGTAATGTTTTATTTCTGATTTGATCTTTATTTATCCACAGGGCTCTTTATCAGGGGTAGATCCAGAGGGAGGACCCGGGGTGGCACTGCCCATAAAGGCTACATTTGTATGTTAGTAGTTAAAGTAGATATGATTGGAGACAGAAATGGAATATAAATGTAAAAAGTCTGGATCCGGCCCTCTTCGTCAGGGGATGAATGTAGTTTTGTTTAAATGTAAGAATTTCGTGAGCCACTTCGTGATTTGGATTTAATTTTGCACGTTGAAAGAAAGCTGAATGAAACATTTCAAAAATATTGAATGAACCAAAGAATTATTTTAATGATCAGAGAAACAGAGCAGAAAAATGACACGACGAACACCGACAGGGAACAACTCTTCGGTAGGAAGAGGTTTGAGGAACACGACACATTGAGACACAAAGGTTGGAGGGACAAAGTAAAACCTCTTCTTCAGTCCTGGTTTAAATAAACGTTTACAGAGTTCCAGCTCCGCTCAGACTCATCAGAACTCCAGGAAGTTGGTGACGATGGCAGCGTTGTAGATCAGATCTGAAATGTAGCCCATGGAGGTCTGTGGTCCCATTTGAGGGTGGTGGTGGTGGTGGTGTGGGTGTGGGTGGTGGTGTCCCTGTCCTTGAGTGACCTCCCAGTACACCTGCTGAGGGTGAGACGGGACCACCTGGTCTACAGACGTGTGACCTCCACCTCCAGCTCCGCCCCCGTACACAGCCTGATGAGCCCCAGACGGAGCCACAGTCTGGGGCTTGAAGTTCCTGAAGGCCTGGTAGGAGGCGCGGGTGGAGGCGGGGTGGGGGTGCTGCCTGCTGACGGACTGAGGGAAAGAACCGGGGAGGAAACCTGGGAGAGCTGGACCCAGTGTCTGATGGTGGTGGTGGAGGTGGTCCTCCTCCCAGAGACGGGATTCTGGAGGTTTGGTGGAGCCGGATAGTGGCTGCTGGTGGAGGGAGGAGGAGGAGGGTGGAGGGGATGAAACAGGGTTGCTGTAGATTTGGATCCAGTCTGAATACATCTGAGGGACTTCCTCACAGGTGTGGGTCTGCTCAGGTCTGAAGATCTCCGCCAGGGAGGAGGAGGTAAAGAAGGCAGAGCTGACGGGACCAGAAGACGGATCCACAACTGCTCGACCTGTTAGAACTGGTTTGGTGGACTTGGGGAGTCTCCCGGTCTTGATGCTTCTGGCTCTTCTGTTTTGAAACCAAACCTGAGGAGAAGACAAAGACCTGCGACTTTAATTACATGTTTATACAACCAAACGTCTGAAAATATATCATTTCAGTTTTAAAATTATGACTCAGTTTTCCTCATCGACAAAAAAAACAATGTGTATGTCTGAACAGCCCACAACTCCACTTTTGTTCCATGAAAACAACACAAAACATAAATCTGCTAAAAATAACGATGTCAAATTATAATGTTAATTTGTATGATACATAAATTAACAAATGCTTAGAGTAATATTGGGTTTAGTTAGTCAAAATTGATTTTTTTTCTGACTTTATCAGATGTGGTTCTTGCTTGACTAAGAATTTAAATATACATTATCCCTGTAGGAGACTCTTTTTTTTCTCCACCTACTTTGACCCTACATGAATTCAGGTTTTAATGTGAATGCTATAAGAGGGATGTGCTGTACTTTATTTCAGAATTCTTGTTGAGAGTACTTGTCAACTTGGACTAAAGAAGTAGTTATCTCAGCTGTCGCTGGTTCAACTCTCAGCCTTGAACCTTTGCTGCATTTCATCCCCACTCTCTACTCTCCACATTTTAAGTCTCTCCTCAGCTTTTCAATCTAATAGAGGCTAAAAGAAACGTCTAAATAATTTAACACATTAATACAAAAATGTTTACAATCAACTCAATACTTAATTTGTAAAAGAGGTTTGACTTCACAAGTCATGTACCAACATTTTCATACAGGTATTATGATTTTCATTGAGGGAGCTTTAAAACAGATTTTTCAGGGTTTTTATATTCTTACGATGCAGTAAAATCCAATAAAATATGTATTTAATTTTGAATAATTATGTGACTAAAACCATAAACAAAAAATACACGTTATGTATGTGGACTTGTGCATTTGTAATTGTATTAAAAGATTAAATACTAAAATCTGAAATTTAACCATTTAACAGTTTTAACAAGGAGGAAATTGTGGAATTCATACAATATTTATTTAATGTTTGCCATAATTATTTAATAAAGGGAATGTAAGGTAAGAACTTTGAAAGATGACAAAAACAGAAGTTTTAAGACAGGATCGTTAAATAATAATAATAATAATAATAATAATAATAATAATAATAATAATAATAATAATAAAAAAGATACACTGAGAGTAAAACGATCATTCTCTTTAGGGTAAAACCGAATTACTATTTGTATCTGCATTAAAACGCAATAAAAAGTCGATATTTTTAATAAATTTGGATTTTCTGTTAACTTCTGATCTAAAATGATATAAGTAATTTTTGAATGTTAAAACATCTTTAAATATAACCTCCCTGACTCTGCTCTGTCAGTTTTAAGGTGTTTTCTGACTAACAGTCTCACCTGGATCTTGCTCTCGGGCAGGTGTGTGTGAGCAGCCAGCCTCTCCCTCAGCGTGATGTCCGGGTAAGGAGTCACAGCGAAGGCCTGCTCCAGCTCGGACAGCTGGGCCCGGCTGAAGATGGTCCTCTTCCTTTTCCTCTGGCCCTCCATGGACCCGCCGGGAACCCGGTCCGGCTCCGGGGAGGACACCGAGCCCTCAGCGCGGGAGTCTGTGGCGGGAAACACGAAGGGAAGTGAAACCGTCAAAATAAAACTCGATTAAAATCCAAATAAGAAATAAAATATTATGAATGAGGCGCGAGGGAGAGAGATGTTCTTTTATGAAGCAAGACTTTTTAATTTTTTTTAAATGTAGTTATTGTTTTACATGGAGACTACCAAAATATACGCATTTTTTAGATTGATCTGCTTTAAATCATGATTTTAGAGTTATTGAAATAAATTTTTCTGTACAAGTGATCTATTAAAAATCACTAAAGATAATCTTAATATATTATTTTATGTTTAAAATAATTCTAATATATCCCCACCTGCAGAAATCCACTTTTAACAAGAGCCCACAGTAAAGGACACGCTTTTTAAAAGTAGGTTAATGAATTCAAATGTTAGAATATTGAAAAGAGCTGTAAAAAAATGATATATATAAATAGGTAAGAGAAAATCTGTATATTCCTGCATCATTATAAAGATGTGGTTTTCAGACATATGTGTGCTGCTGATGTTGTAGATTGTGAATACTTTAAATGTAGCTTACCAAAATGACTGCTCTGGAGAATTTAAGAGACCAATTACATGTTTCTCTCTGGTTCTAAGATTTATAGGTTTATGTTTGAGTAAAATTAACCTTCAAATATTCTCCTTATGGTCTTTAATTTGCAGAAAAACAAAAAGATGCACAATTTTAATTGAAGAAGAGTCAGAAAACGACATTTAGAGGAATAATCTGCATCAATAACAGTTTTAGCACATATTGGAGCAGATATGCAAGGCGTATTTATGATAATGATAGAATATAAAATAGTTTCAAGTAGGCTGTGTTAATGTAGGAGTGAATGATGTGTGACCTGAGATATAGCTGCCATATAGTGAGATATAGATGATATTGTGATCACATCATGATGATCAAAAATCTGACTGCATATGGGAAGAGTTACCTAAAATATCAGTTTAAATTTGTATTTTTAAAATTTATTTGACAACAAATTCCAAATCATGAGGAGATTTAGGTCGGTTTCATACATTTTGAAATTGTAAGTGAATATTAAATGTGTGTGCATGTTTGTTTGACTAATAATAGCCTACAGGTTTACTGATTTCTGCTGTTATTGTTGGAAAAGTTTATGGAGACAAATAATTATTTTCATACATAGAGTATTTTTAAATCACTGACAGCCTATCTGTGTGTGTAAATGAGTGAAATCTAATCTGAGACGTAAAGAACCCCAGCTCACCTTTACTCTGCTCCTGTTCTCCAAACATGTTCTTAAAGTCCATCACGTCTCTCTGCTGGTTCTGTTTGAGTACAGAGAAGTCTGGGTCCATGAATAGAGTCATATCTACTAACACACACACTCTCACACACACTAACACACACACTCTACAGAGAGGGAGTGACTGCTTTTATACTCAGATCAGACGGGACATCCCACACCCAGGAGCCTCCAAATCCAGGAGTTTTTCTCCTCCTAATCTGACCTAATGTAATCTAATCTGGACTTGTTTACATGTTGCTTCTCAGGATGTGTCTTCAACTGATCATCAGTTTTTAAAGACGTGAGAAAATGATAAAGTGAAAAAAATCCAGCCCACCTCACATACAAACAGATACTGTTTATAAAAAATATTTTTTTTATTGTATTGTATGGATAGAAAGCACACAGTTAATATGTTTTAAGTGCAAATAACTCCACTGATATCTATTTAAAATATGAGAGTTCAGGGGGAAAGGGCATCTATTGACTAATAAAACAATGACAATTTTCATTTATTTCCCCATTTTGTTCTCAGAAAACCAGATTTTATTTTGGAAATGTTCTGTAAATATATTTCTAAATGTCATAAAATCGACCAAATAGAGTTAGAAGATTGTCCATGTGATGCAAATCCAGTCTATTTAGATGCACACTGACTCTATGATTAATGTATGGATGAAAAAGATGATAGTTATTTACTGTACTGACAGTACTAACATTCTGCCATATAATTCTTACCTATAATATGCTACTCGCCAAACATTATTCTACAAAACATTTACAAATAAGAAAATGACTGCAGTCTTTAACTTATTTTCATGAAACATGTCAGTGATAGGTGTAATTAAATGTATTAACAATAAAATTAACGACTGTTTAAATAGAGCTTCTGAGAAAAGGCAGAATATTTGTTTGACTGTTTAAAAAAAAATACTAATAATCAAAAGAAAAAAACAAGTCTTTTGCTTTAATCTGGAGTTAAACAGTTAATCTTAAGTTTTCTTCCTGAAGTCACTGTTGGTGTAAATCATAAATATGAGCAAGAAATGTCAGTACTCTATAAACTCATTCCCGAAAGCCCAAATAAACGACCAATCACAGCTCAGCAACAGAATGATGATTATTCACACTCAACTTTTAATTACAAGTGTAACAACAAAACCTAAAACTAAATTATACTTTATGGATCATTTATGTTATTAAAGGTAGCACATAAAGTCATTAATACTTTAATTTCAGTCGTAGTTGTCCAGTTTTATTTCAGTTTGGTATTTATTTATCAATGTTAAATGCATTTCAGATGTGACTCTGAACTATGATTCAACTTCTGGCTTTCATTATGGTGTATTTTTAATACCATGCCAAATTAAAACAAGAGACAATTCAGATAGACTTTCAGTCAAACAGGTTTTGTAAATCAGACATTGCGTAACCTTCAAAAAATGTCCAGAACAGATAAAGAGCGATATAAATAAGGAAATCTGGTTCACACAAAGTTTGACAAAATGTGTTCTGTAAAAAAGTTAAGACACTCATGTGCTTTATTCTGCAGCAATATTTTAAGCTTAGCTGCAGTAAATTCAATGATAACCATTATTCAAATGTATCAGGTAAACACTGAAGAGAAGGCAGAGTCCTGAAAATGTAATGGAGATGTAGCCGAAGATCAGCCTCTTTTCACATCAAACATTGAGTTGAATTTTCCCTCCTTTAGTTCAGTTTAGACTTCGATCCAGGAGAAAACACATCACACTCATGCAGGAGTCAAACAGAGCAGTTTATTTGATTGAACACGACATCACAGCACATGTGGACGTAAATATCAGCCAACGCATCATTTAACTTTTACTCTGATTCATCAGAAACCTGCAGCTCAGTTATTCAGTGGAACATCTGTGAAACATACATCATCTATCGGTGCAATTTAAAGGTTATTAAGGACACTTTTACAACACAGCAATAGATGCACTCTGTCCAAAATGTCTCCACACACACACAAACAGATACATAGAAACACAGAAACACACACATGAAAAATAAACCACCCTGATATCTGTGTGTAATCATCTTCTTCATTCTTTACAGGACGCTCAGCTTCCTCCCACAGAGTCATTGTCCTCTGTGCTCCTGTGAGGTGAGAGCACTCATCCTGCAGCATGTAGAGGAATGTTCAGTAACCCACCACCAGGGGGCGGTGCAGTCTTTTCACAGCACTCCCCCAGCAGCTCTGCAGCTCCTCTGTGCTCAGAGTTAGGTTCAGAAAATGAAGAAGAGGCTGAAGAGGAGAACCGAGCAGAGCGGTTGAGTCTTCACTCGAACTTGCGCAGGTGATTGTAGAGGGACTGGACGTAGGTGAAGACACACATGGGGTCTGGTTTACGGCCCATGATCATCATGTCGTCCACCTCAATGAGCCGGTCACAGCCTGCCTTCACCCTGTATGAAGACACATGAAGAAATGCATCAAAATAATGTTAAATTAAAACAGAATTACAATTTCTTAGGCCGTGCAAAACATTCAAACTTTAACATCTTTGAGAGACGAGCTGCAGACGGCTTTCAGGATTTAAATGATAAAAACACTTTGAATGCATCCTAGGATGTTTTAGAGATATAAACTTGATTGTGACAGCGTCTATATGTGGACAAAAAGAGACATTTATGTGCAGGAGATTTAAAAACAAGCTGCCAACTGTAGTCAGTTTTGACCTTGTGGTTTTTGCAACACGGAAACTTTGGAAAAAGAGGATGCAGATAGCTGGGATGAAAACCAAAACACTCCTGCTTTAAGAGTCTTTGTAGAGGATAAACAAGTAACCAGTTAATATCTAAATTTTCATTAAATATTCAAGAAAAATCGTGTTGAACGCTGTCACTAAAAATACAAGACTATCAGGCCAAAATGCAGCAAAATTTCAGTTTACAATTGAGAGGCAAGTGCAGAAAATCCTCCTTCTAGAGGGGCCGAAACTAAATAATGTTTAATATTTTAAAGCCTAATTAATTATCATTCAATTATCAAATGTTACCGGTTGTTGTTGACTGACCTGAAGTGCAACATACTTTGAAAACAGCCAATCTCAACCTCTCATATAAATCTGTCCTTCCTAAACCCCTAATCCCCATCTTATGTTCTTTCTTTACTTTTCCCATACATTCAAACAAACATGTTTTCAGTAGTTATGGAACATTTATGCTGAATATAATCATTCATATACATTAAACACTCTATAAGTCTCTGCTTTGTGATCTCTTAAAGAGGTCACACACTGTCGCTCGGTTAAATCAGCTTAATTCTGCAGCAGTGTTGAAGAATAACACGTCCTGTGCGCTTTAAGCTCTCACATACATTTACACGCTGCACAGTGCGCCTGTATACCGTCTGATCTGAAGTGACCGGCTTGTATGTGCTTGTTAAAAACAATAAGCTGGGCTCACATCATTCTCCAAACATGAAGAGTAAACAGAAAATGTGCGTGCTATTTTTATGTGTTAGAGCATAAAAATATTAGACTGCAGAAGGCTGTAAAACAAAAGAACAAAGAGCAGATTAATTCAGCCACAGAGCAGTTAAAGTCATGTTGTTGCAGTTTAAGCTAATAAATATTTCAAGGTTGATTCAGCAGAGCTCAGAAAACTGCGTCTGTTTCAGAGTCTAAACACACGAGAGGTAAATCTGTGGACGGCTTTTAAAATGTTTCCAGGAATGTTTTTATCCATTCCCTCTTAAGAAGTTTAATCACAGGACAAGCACTGCTGTGGTGTTCGTTTGTTGGTGTACATTATTTCTTTAATCCATACACACTGAAATCCTTTGAAGCATTCATTCATGTCCTCTGATGATGCTCAGGCTGATACTTGATCCTGATTGGTCGATATTCCAAAGCAGGGGTCTGTTATTTCTCGATAGCACACTAATCTAATCGAGGACTTAATTTAATCACCTTATAGTAAAGACGTCCCGTTAATTTGATGTTGGTAATGGAATATTTTGAGTTCAACACACAGACGTAAGTTAAAGTCTTTGAGGTTATTGTTTAAATTTGTTGTTTGCAGACATTTATTCCTAAAGGTCTGAAAAAGGAGCCCAGGATCCTATACGATAAAATGTAGCACAGTGTTTTAGTGTTCAGTCTTTCTGCCACTTCTAAGGTAGTATTAATTAATGTCAATATGACTAAATCACATCCTGTCTGAACCTTCAACGGATGCAAAAAGAAACACTCTGAAAATCAGCCTTGTTAGTTTCTAATGGAGCTTTTGAAGCAGCAGTCTGTAGGGACTCGGGTTGCTGGTTCAAGTCCTGGTGGACGTGACAGACTCCATCTGCTACAGCTACTACTATCCGTCTCACCACTATCATCTCTCTCTCTCTTAATCTCCCTCTATCATCTCTCTCTCTTCATCTCCCTCTTTCCATCTCTCTCTCTTCATCTTCCTCTATCCCTCTCTCCACCACAGTCTCAGCAGATATGTGTCTAACATGAATCTGGTCCTGCTGTTGGTTTCTGCCTGTTAAAGGAAGTTTGTCCTTGCCACTGTAACTTGCTAAATGCTGCAAAGTGCTCTGCTCATGGTGGATTAAGATGAGATCAGACTGAGTCCTGTCTGAAAGATGGGACTGGATCTGATCCTGTCTTGATGTTGGGTCTTTGTTAATAATTGAACATAGAGGATGGGCTAGACCTGCTCTGTTTGGAAAGAGTATGAGGAGAACATTGGTTGGGATTTGGTTCTATATAATTAAAGACTGATTGGTAGGGACCAAGAGGTGAAAGTTGATGCACCTCTGTGTGCAGCCCCCCTCTCTCTGCATCCCACCATTGGTCCTGTTTGTGCATGTTTATCTGTGTGCAGCATCATCAGAGTGAAAACATCAAAATTCCCCTCAGAGATGAATGGAGTATATAATTAAGGAGAAAAAGTTCACTCACTCTGCGGTGCCGAAAGCCAGCTCAAAGTTGTATTTGCGGTTGGCGGGGGACAGAGCCGTGTAGTCGAACTCGGTGGGGAAGAAGGAGTGAACCAGAGCGCAGAAAGCCATCCCGTCGCTCCAGCTGGACGAGAAGTTCTGCATTTCGATGTTCTGCAGAGAAACAGAGATTTGGTGATGACATGGAAAGTGTGCACGGGTGCTTCAGTGGAAGAAAGCAGTAAGAGCGGAGAGATTTAAGGAGGTAAAGGAACACGAGTTGTAAAAGTGACTGGCAGCTTCAAAAAGCCATCTCCTCGCTCACTGTCTGGCCTTAAATTATGATGGAAAGCGCAGACTTCCCTCCTCGCCTGTTGTGGTCTGCTACATGCTTTTGACATCATGTCATCTGGAGGCCGTCCCTCATTAGTCTGGAGTTTGCTTCAGGTGAAATGCAGCATGGAGAGTCATTGACTGAACATCCCTCTCTCTCTTTCGTGCGTGTGTGTGTTTGCTCCCAGTTAATAAGAGTCTTGGCTTCTCCCAGCTTCACTGTAACCAAAGCCACATGGAGCAGCTGGCACAGGCTGCTGTGAGGAAAAGGGTACGGGAGTGCAGAAATGTGAAGATGTTTTTAACCATGACGTAAACTGACTCAACCCTCAGCCCTCAAAAACACACACAAGGACACGACGCCTGTACACATCCACGGCTCAGAGATGATCAACACATGAGTGCTGTGCTGTGAGCCGACAGGCGAGAGTTAAATGACGGACAGAAGACACACCTCATTGAAGCTTTAGAGACATTTAGCATATTAAACCTGGCTGTCATGGTGTGTTCAAGTGCTGCAAGGAAGCTCTTTTATCTGAGATGTAAGGGTGAAGGTTTAGCTCAGTTGGTAGAGCAGGCGCCCCATGTACAGAGGGTATAATACACAGGACCGAATCCTTGACCCCTCTCTGTCTCTCTCTCTGAAGCTGGCTAATCAAATAAAGATTAAAAAAAGCCAAAAAATACTCTATTTAAAAACCAGAACAGTGTTTCATTCAGAGGTCGGGAGGTTAAACCCGAAAGAGAACCAGCTGGAAAACATCCTTACAAGGAGAACAGAACTTTTATTACATTCTTGCTGCCCACTGTAGGGCCGAAGCTTCCCCAGAGGACATGAACACAGCTTTGTTTTCCGCGACATCACCATGATGCAACCATAACAAAAGTTTATCCACAAAGAAAAGAGACAATCCTAGCTGGTTCAGATTGAAGCCATTTCATCCGTCGACTTCTCGTCAGTACAAATGCAATCAAAATCGGCTTCTAAAACCAGTTTGTTCTTAGACATGTAGATGTTTCCATCATCATTTCATCTTATTTTTTGGTCTTCATTAGTTTGAAGCACTTTGAACTGCTTTTGATTTGTATGAAAGTTGCTCTAGGAATAAAGATTGATTAACTGATTGGAAACAGTCAGCAGTGTTGTAACATTTGAGCCATTATAAGGAAAAAGGGATAGAGGAGGCTTTAAACTTGCATCGAAACCAGAAGCAACTTAAAGAATAATTAGGTTTGGGTTAAACATGTTAGAAAGTATGTCTCCAGTAAGGCTGAACTTATAAATTGAGTGATTAGTATCTTATCGAGCATCTCAAACCTCCAGTGAAGTGTTTTTATTGGTTATGAAAAACACTGAAATTCCTATTGATTCCAATTTATGACCTACGAAAGTAAACCACATCTTCTGCATAGAAACTGATTCTCTTTTATGTTTTATTTTAAATTTTAGAAACTGCTCACAGGAGGAGGTTTACTGTTTGTCCACAGGGGGCGCCAAATTTGACACAAACCAAGAGTTCCGTAAAAGAGGTTTCAGGCTTTTTTATATCTTCATTGGAGAGGACAGGACGGTGGATAGAGAAGGGAACTAGGAGACAGAGTGGGGAGTGGCATGCAGGAAAGGTGCAGCAGGTTCGGACTAAAACGGCTGCATATCCCTCGTCCACACCGTTGTCCCCAGAAAAATATGTCAATAAATGCATAAATGAATAAATTTAACCGGCCGTCACAATCTGTCCTCTTTTCTAAACTTTTTTAAAATGTTGTTTTTGTATCATGAATAATAAGGAATCTATGTGACGTTGTGTCTGCAGGTCTGTTTTCGGTGTTTCACCTGGTATCCAATGGTTTTGGAGCGGCACCACTCGAGGAGGATCTGTTTGATGCTGCTGGCGCTGGAAACCCCAAAACTCTGAGACCGCTTCAGTTTGGGTTTGGAGTCCACTGGTTTGGGACGACTGTACAGGTGCAGAAACGAGAGAGTCCAAGAGATCAGAGAATTCAAAGTACTAGAAAGTTTATAAAACAAACAGAATATTCCTCTCACCTGTTGTTGGCTTCAGACTCCAGCCTCTCAAAGATGGATCGACGAGCCTGAGCTCCGATGTTACGAGGGAGAGTCTGAGACCTCACCAGCTCCCTCTTCCTCTCTCCGACCTGCCCGAAGGATCTGTCAGTGCGGACATCGCCGTCTCTGCAGGAAGGACGGGAGCATGGGAGGTTCAGATAAGCAAAACATGTTCAACCAATCTTTAAAAATGTCGTCATGGGTCGAGTCTCCTCACCTGTCATGCTGCAGGAGTCCAGAGTACGTCACAGACTTAGCGGGGGCGGAATTTACTTTTTCTGCAAAAGAGAAACAGAAACAGTGAATCATTCATACCCTGTGTATGTTTGTTTGTGACGGGATGTGGATCAAACGTTTAACAGGTATCGTTGTAGAGGCTTAATCAGACATTGGCAGCCAAATCCATAAATCCATAATCATTCCCAGCTTCATGGTTTATTTAACTCTCAATGACTGTAGACTAGCCAATAGAAACACAAACTAAAAGAAGAGTGTTCACTAAATCAAGCAGGAGTTAAGTAATTGGTCTGGTTACAACACAATTAGACTTCTTTGAGCAACTAATAGTGTCGCCCCATGCTGGCTATACAAAAGAATGCAGCCTCCAGGGACTCTCTTTATTGGCTTCACTTTTGAAACCTTGATAAAGTCTGTAGTCTGAAAGTTTGACTCACCTTGAAGGAGGGGAGACCCCAGAGCTCTGACAGGTGGAGGTGTCCATGTGGAGGATACTGACAGTAACAGAGAGAAGAAGGAAGTGTAAGTTAGGAGGCGAAGATATCATAAACGTAAACAAATGTAACATTAACTGAACCGATAACTACAACAGAAGGATCTTGTTCACAAAGTTTAATTACAGATTAACATTTACGTATAGAATCTGTCAGCATGGGACTGGGTTTATGTGTTGGATGTGTTGACGTTTTCTTTATTAACCCTAGCAGCCCTAGAAAGCCAATCAGGGCATGCAAAAAAAACTGCAAAAACTGCAGTTCCTCCAGTGTCCACTTGAGGTTGAAAGCAGATGTGAGGAAACTCTGTTTTCAGCAGAACATGTTTACAGCCTGGTCTAGAAACAGTCTTGGTCTCTATAATAAATGTTCAAGGGGTGAATATTTCCATAACTCAACTATGACACCTTTATGTAAATAAAGATCAATTCATATACAGATGAGAGAGTTTGTTCAGCCACCTGGGTGAACTGGAGACTCCTCTATTGGTTGGTTCTGGCTGGTTCTGGCAGCTGATTGGCCGCTTGGTGAGGCCTCAGAGACAGGAGAGGACCGGGAGCCGACAGGGCTGCTGGGAGAGTCGGGGCCCTTCATTTCTGCCGTCTTGGTTGTAGCAGTGATGGGGAGGTGGGGCATCCGCATGGCGACGGGGGCCGTGTGCTCGTGTGGGAAGTCATGGGGTGGAGAGATCTTCCCGTGTACCAACGCTTCATGTTCTGCTGGGAGAGATTGAAAACAGGCGCTCAAGTCACCGAAACCCAAGCCAACCTGTCCTGACCAAAACCCTGATGACCTAATCCCGCTTATTCCAGTAGACCTGAGTAATGAAACTAATCTTAATGTACAAAATAATGAGAGACCCCCTTTAAACCCCTTTCTTGCAGGATTACTCTGACTGTAAACACTGACACAGATTGTTACCTGTGGCGGCAGTGTGTCCATTTTCCAGTGCAGCATGTGTCGGGGTGGGGTCCACCTCTATTGGCTCCTCTCGCTCGATACTCTGAAACACATAGAGTGAAATACAGTCAATAACAAAAAACACAGTGACACCTTTTACTGCTTTTCAAGGAGTATGAAGTCATGTTTGACCTTCAGTGGCGTCCAGTAGGAGGGGCGCCTGTGGAGGTTTTTAATCCCAAACATAAAACAAGCTGGAAAACATGTTTGAAGAGCCAGAAGTTAAAGCACCTGGGCCCTGCTGTTCAATAGGTTTGTCCACAGGGGGTGCTAAAATCCACACCAACTGAAGGTTTGATGTTGAAGGTATGTGATGAAATATCCTTAAGTCTACCTCATCTTCAATTCAAGACAACAGTCCAGCCCTCTGCTGGATCAGAATACCATAAAACTTCCAGAAGCCCATCACGATTTAAGGCTGGGTCCCTATTAGTAGCTGGGTGTGGCTGTATGTTTTGACAAAAAAAGGCCTGCCTCAAATAGAAGCCTGTTTACAGTTACTGTTTCTCTGGCAGTCTGCAACAAAGCACCTGACTTTTTAGACTGTCACTGAATCACCACATGTCACATTTACTAATTGCTAAAGAGAATGAAAGGAAACATAGCTGAACTTTGACTTGCCACCAAGAAAGACAGTGATAAGCCAACATGGGCAAGGAAATCAACATTGATCAGCGTTACAGCCTCTTGATTAGGCTAAAAGCTAAAGTACTGCTTGTGCTGGCCTTAAAGAAAGCTCATCTTTGTGAGACAAAAGTTTGATTAAAACATAATTAAAAAAACCTGTCTCCTATTGACGCCTGTCCCAAATAAAAGCCTGGGCTACTAATTGAAGTTTTACACTAACCCAGACGGTTCAATCAGGGTAAATAGCAACTTTGGATTACCTGATCTTATCTGTCTTTGTAATTGTCCGTTTTCAAGCTTTAATCCAATCTGATAACTTCTGTATGGTTACATTATTTTTGAGAACAGCCGGGCCCATGTGTTTATCAGTGATCAGTTTTAATGATCATGTTCCTGAATGGGTTGGATCAAAGAGTTGGTACAGCTTGTTCTTCTGGTTTAAACAGAAGAAAGAAGAGAGAACTCCAGACGCTTGTTGTTCTTTGAGTCATTGTCCAATTATTCCTCATTCTCCTGGTTTTCTCCAACACATGTTTATTTTCTGACAGGACGAAACAAACAAATCTGCAAAGCGGGACATGACTCGGTGAACCTCAAAGTCAGACTATTTGTGGAGTTTGTCAAAGCGGATAAACGAGCCAGTCTTTGGGTCGTTCTGCTCTCATCCACGGCCCACTCTTCCTCTGACCCAGTGCTTTATTCTTCAGTATCATATTTGAAATGTGCAGCATGGAGATAACCGGGCAGCCTGACTGCTGAAATACTTCAGATGGAGTTTAAATGTCAAACATCATCAGCATGTTGAGTTCACGTTTCAGGGTCAACATCGACGCTCTGTTTCTGATCACTTCTTCTCTCCAAACACAATCAGCTGCATGGAAACAGCTCGTCCCCGTCCACAGCAGATTCTTTTATCTCACACTCTTCACACACGGAGCTGCTGACCCACATAGGTTGTGGATCAAGCTGTCACCTCTCCTGTGGCCCTGTTAGAGATACACAGAGCTTTGTGTGTTGATTATCAGCCACATTGAAAGACCAACACGACTCGGGTCAGAAGTGCAGCGCTGATAGCTTTGCACATTTTCTCAAGGTTAGACTCGCTGTGAGTGTAAGGCGCCCTCGGGCAGCCATGTTGGAAATCTTGGGCTCAGTGGAAACAAAGGTCTCTGAACAGCTGGTTGTGCTTCAAACTTGGCCGTCGCAGAAGAATTAAGGCCGGTTTCTGTGTTTGTCCGAGGACATTATTTCACCTCTGATGCATCTGCTGCTTCGGCTCCGTGTTTAAATAACGTCAGCGTTTCTGGAACAAGAATTAGGACATCTGGACAGATCGTCTCTCTGCTGTCAGGAACCAGAAAATAAATGGATGGATGACGTGACCAAACAGAAATACAACTCTGAGTCATTCATGATTATCTGCAAACGCCTGATAGAGAGGAAAGTCATCAGATAGGACGTCTTTTCAGCAAACATGGTCATCTAGTGTTGGAGTACTCGAGTCCAGTGACTACATTCAGACTTGGACGATGAAGAGGACTCTGACTTATTCAGTGGTACTGTTTCATTGCTCTACTAATATATTCAGTTTAAAGTACGGGCTGGTTCGTGTGTCCTCCTCCATGCACACTCACATGTCGTCTTGTTCAGCAACAGTTCCTGACAGGATGCTTCGAGATGCCACCAATCGCCAGAGTTTTGCTTTCAATGATTTTACAGCAAATGCAGCGAGAGTAGAGCAACATGTTTGATTAGAGGACAGGGGCAAGCTAAAACTTTAACAGACATCTGTCCAGGATGAACCCAGGAAAGAAAGTTACCGCCAACTGCCAAATTCCACCGGATCCGTGTCCAGTCTGTCTCCAATTCTGTCCCAGCGCCAGATCTGGTAGGTTTCTATTCTAGTCAATTAATCAACTTCCACTGGATCCGCTCCGTTGTGTTCCTGCTGCGTCTGTGATCCAGCAGGCCCTCAAAAGAATAAAAGACCTTCAAGTCTACATGGTTTGTGTTTTTAGAGAGTGAGAGAGAAAATAAAGGTGTCAGTGGTGTGGAGAAACTCAGTAATGATTATAAAAACTCGATTTCCTGGCAGCAAAAAGTCAAAGTTCCTGGCAAGTCAGAAACTTTAATCCACTACTGTGACCCCTTCTGTCTCTCACACACACACACACACACACACACACACACACATACACACACACACACACACACACACACACACACACACACACACACACACATAGACCATATATGAAAACAAAATGCTGTTCTTGCTGTGAGTAACATGCTGTGCTCACTCGAGGAAACGTCTGGGAGAGTGTAACAGTGTGTCGGACTGAGCTCACCATATAGGAATGTATGTGTGTGTGTGTGTGTGTGTGTGTGTGTGTGTGTGTTAGTGTGTGTTTGTGTGTGTGTGGTGTTGAGTGGGGGATGACACACCTGGAAGGGAATAGGGGGAAAAAGTGGAGAGAGTATCAACATGTATGAGAAGGTGAGGAAGGCAGAGGGATTTGACGTGATGGGAGAGCAATGCATGATGGGAAATGAGGTAGAACCAGCTGCCTGTGTGTAAGGAGGAGGAGGATGAGGAGGAGGAGGGGAACATATTGCAGAATGTCTGGCACCAGGGAGGGGATCTTTCCCGGCTGACGTACCCGACCATCAGGCGTCCTCGGTGGGTCAGAGGGGGAAACCTGATAGCCAAGCTGCTGAGGTTCTGGTACACTCTCCGCTATCTGGAGATGCTTTTTCATTGGCAGAACACACTGCTGCTTAACACTTAGCAAGGCAGAGAACTTACACATACAAGCACGCAAACACGCACACGCTATGGCACGAAAACCTCATGAGTACTCACACTGATATCAACTGATATCCTCTGAAGAGTAGTTTTATTGTTTCGAGGATTATTACTGAGACGTTGGACGTGAGCGTGAGTCAGTCAGAGCGACACGATCTAACAGCAGTCTGCAACGTGTTTATTAAATACCATGCTAAAAATAGACACACAGGCATGAACTTCTTTCTTTATTTAAGCTGGTGTTGTGAAGTCAGCTGGAATTACACTACCAGACCTGCAAACTCTCCTGTTTTCCCGAGCTTCTCTCGTATTTCAAAGCTTTAACGTGAACCATGACTGTCCCAACCAAACAAGGGTCCTAGAGCAGCGGTCCTGAAACTGCAGCCTCCAGCTTTGCAGACACATGCTATAGGTCACAGTCAGCGAACACTCATGGCGTCCATGTTTAATGATGCAACCAGTCTATGGATGCAACATATTCGTGTTCCTCCGCTTACCATGCACTGATCAGTTTCTGACAGTGCATGGCGTGCTGTACTACGGACCTGAGGAAGGCTTTATGAACCAAAGTTGAAAGAAGAAGTTACCTGGTGGTTTAGGTGTATACACTGTGAGCCCATGAGCCCAGAGACCTCCTGCTGTCAGGAGTGGGACTTGGTAACAACAGTACTTCAGGACCTTTCTGTGTCAGAGGATATCAGCAGAGTTCCCTGCCTCCTGGACGATGCTGTTTTACCCGCTTTCTTCAATTATCTAGAAGTTAAATCTGGAAAAGCTCAATTGAAGTGCGTCTTCAGAGGAAGTTATCAGCTCTCACTGTTTTTTATTGGACGATGACACAACCCATGGTCCACTAGATATGTTTACCTTCTTAGTATGATATTTCAAAAACCAAACATCATCAATCAATCGAGTAATCAAATCACAATCCAAATTCATCTTATATCATTTGACAGAGCATAAGTATAAAGAACAAGTCTACATCGTTCTCTTTTGTTACATTATTTAGAGACCCTGCTTAGATTCGCCATGAGCAAACACTCGGAAACAGTGGCACAAAAACCATCCTTAAGACAGGCAGAGACCTTGAGCAGAACCAGACTGATTGGTGCACAACAATCTGCCTCGACTAGAAAAGAGAGATGGAAAAGAGAATCACTTTCATCCTGTTTGCCCAAGGAGTGCTTTGGCAATGTTCTGAAACTTCAGTGTGTTAAAAAAAAGAAAACATCTCTTCTCTTTCTCACAGGAACATCTGTTAATAGACAATCTGCAGTCTTTAACGGTATACCAAAGCCAGGAAGCTTTTAGAGGCAATGTTCCACCATCGAGGTCAATGTGTCGCCAACAGCTGCTGCACAGCAAATATTTACATTGAGTCTGTGAGTTCATATATGAGTCTGCAGCAGCTATAAAACCCTGAGTAAACACACAGCGGCTCTTAACTGACTCAGTTTTCATGGTAACTATCTGCAGCAGTATCTCTGTAACCTCAGGTCATATAAGATATTAGTATTGTGTCATGATGAAGAAAGTTTGTGCACTCTTACAGAGCTGAAAACTGAACTTTATGAGGTCAGACTAATGTTAGTTTCAAGATCTCAAAGGTAAAGTATCTGCAGCTTTGGAAAACACAGCTGAGTGACACAGAAAACAAATATATCATATTTGACCTTCAGCGTCTTTAGAGAACCTGAAGACACTTGTAACATATAGAATATTTCTCAGGATTATAAAGTCAGCACTCTGGAGCTGTATGTTTTTCTTATTAGCAGCAAAGGTATATATTTTTGGCTTTTACACCTTTATTCAGGAAGGGAAGTGGATAGAGCAGGAAACCGGTAGAGAGAGTGGGGTGAAAGAGGACACAGGCTGGAATCGAACCAGGGCGGCTCGCTATATGGGTGCGTGACTTTATTATATCTCAACAGCCTCATCTGTTCTCAACTAGTTTAAATCAAACGGCGACCTCTGGTGTTAAAGGATGAAGCTAATGCAAAACTGCAGGTGTCCACTAGAGGCTGACTCCAAAAGCCAATAAAGCTCCATAGGAGTCCATATTAAAATGTGCATTTTACAGCAGAATTACACGTTTACACTCTGGTGCAGAAAAAAAGTTTTGGTGTCCATATCTCATTTCTTTCAATCAATCAATCTTTATTTGTATTGCGCCAAATCACAACAAACTTTATCCCCACACTCCAAACAGAGTAGGTCTAGACCGTACTCTATGTTCTATTATTAACAAAGACCCAACATCAAGACAGGATAAGATCCAGTCCCATCTTACAGACAGGACTCAGTCTGATCTCATCTTAATCCACCAGGAGCAGAGCACTTTGCAGCATTTAGCAAGTTACAGTGGCAAGAACAAACTTCCTTTAACAGGCAGAAACCTCCAGCAGGACCAGACTCATGTTAGACACACGTCTGCTGAGGCCGTGTTGGAGAGAGGTATAGAGGGAGATGAAGAGAGAGAGAGATGATAGTGGGGAGACGGATAGTAGTAGTTGTAGATGTCACCAGAATACTCGTGGATTAAAGTCATTATTAATAAATGTTTTAATTTAGGACCACACTGCCGTCTGAATGTCTAGACTGTAATGCATCCATCCACCAGTGGGATTTAATGCTCATGATATCCTGCTGGAATGGACACCTTCCTGTAAGTCGCTGATACTTTAGTCGGATCATAGTTTGGAAAACAAAAGTCATGCCAAGAGAGCATCTCTAGATGAAACCCTACATCCTTGTATATTAGGAGTCAAATTTAAAGGCATCATCACATCAAACTGAGAGCTGGTGGCAGCTTCACAAACCAGGACCAGCCTGAACTCCATGGCTCCACGTCACGTTTCTGTGTACGACAGACACGTGTCTATTAGAGTGTTCGCTGCCCGCTGATAAGCATCTAAAAGTAGAAACCATCGTGTTGAGATGTGACTAAAATAGATCCAACTAAGCCGAGTAGTAAAAGGAACTCTTGATTGTCACTCAGGAGTTGTGTTTGTGTTTTGTTTCCACTGGAATCAAACAAAGTCAAAGCCTAGAGCAGATCGACCAGTTGTTTAGTCTTGGTGGCCAATAGCAGCTGTCACCCTCTTTAAGCACAACAGAGGAAGAAAACCTATAAAAGTGGGTACACGCTCTCATAACATCCTAATAAAGCAGCGACAGACGAGTGAGCAGACAAAAGCTCCCTCTCTCCTTTCTGGGAATAAATAATCCCCCTTTCCCTGAGAGTGCGTCACTGCGTCGTGAGAGGGAAACTATAAAATGTTTGGATGAAATAAATGAAACCGAGAGGAATGTGAAGCGCGAGCTGAGCGCTTGAGAGCAGACGATGAGGACAAACATGACGAGGAAGACGAGGAGGGATAAATAATTTGATTCCTCTGACTTTCTGAAGTCTTTCCTGGGCTTCTGAAAATGTTCTCCAGGTCAATATTGAAATACCGTGGTACTGCGTCCACTAGCAAGAAAAAGGTTGATAGTACAGTATGTGCCACTAGGTATTGATGTCCACTCCTCAGTAATTCTGGTGTAGCTAATGGTTAGCGCTAAACAACTTTCCCACCAAGACTTCCCTTTGTATGCATCATACAATCTGCTAAGGTCATATGTAATGCTGTCATTAATTGGCCACTTCATCTGTTTCTGGTGAGTCTCAGTTTCACTGTTAGTAAAAAAAAAAATGAACTGTCACTTCTTGTGACTTACTTGAAGTAACAGGTTTAGAGATAGCTGAAATTAAAACAACACAAGTCAGATCTATGAAATGTAAAACCCAGTTTTTCTGTGGCATTCCAGGAAGTCATGAAATCTTAACGATGTCTGGCTTTCGTGACGTAGCATCGAGCAGATGTGTCACTCAAGTTGCAATTCTGGATTTAGTTTGTTAGCTACATTAACATCCAGATATCTGACTTAAAGGGAGAGATCGTTGACAGATGGGAGCTGAGCTACCTGAGCAACTTCTGTGGGTTTCAGACACCGCTGCATGCTACCTCTAGTGAGGGCACTGGTAAAATGAAAAAGTGACCAAAAATCCAGCAGAAAGGATGAGGACAGGGAAATGGTCTGTGGCCTCCACCTGCAGAACCATTCCTTTATAGTGGTTGTCTTGCTAATTGCCCCTCATTTCCACCTGTGGTCTGTTCCATTTGCACAACAGCAGGTGAAATTGATTCTCAATAAATGTTGCTGCCTGTCTGGACAGGTTGATATCACAGAAGTGTGATTGATTTGGAGTTACATTGTAATTTTTAAGTGTTCCCTTTATTTTTTTTGAGCAGTGTACATACAGTAGCTTTGTGTGTGGTGTAAAGAAGTCATCAGGCCTTCTTTGGAGTACCCTTCTGGAAAGTGATGAAAACAAGCTGACTCCATGTCCATCATGCAACAGAGAGAGTTAATTTGACATTACTCTCGGTGAATACAGGCAAGTGAGGGTCATGTAACATCCATGAAAGGATGTAGCATCACATGTGCACCATGGGTAATGTATTTTAGAAACTGTTATGAATCAGCAAGGGAAACTGTAATAAGGAGAGGACAGGAAGGGGTACAGACAGCTGGTAAGAAGTCACAGAATGCCCAGAGGTTAAATTTAGAGGTGGTAGTATTTTACTTGAAGCACCAATATGAATGTACGACTAACAGGAACTAGAACATTTCCCATTACCAGTGAATAAGCTAATAGGTGCTGTAGTATGGTCAGCTCCTCTGTTACATGGTGTCTTTGGAAACCTGTCTGTTCAAACAGAAGGAGATATGGAGCTGCTGGCTGAGAGCCTCCTCCTGTGTTTGGTCGAGGACATTGTTTAGCTGTCAGAGGCGTCTTCATCTCTGACACTTTAATAAAGACCCTGCAGGGTGGGAGGGAGGGAGGTGAGGATGGGACGACTCGGCTGCAGGAGGGGAGAGTATTTGATGAGGGTTCACTGATGTGTGCTGGGAAACACATACAGAGCACTCAGAGGACTGACACACAGACGGGTTAGAGCTTCAGGGAACAATGTGGTTTTGTGCAGGAGATCCTAAATGAGAGCTGGTACCACTGCAGTGCAATTTAACTGCAAATGGCTGGAAGACAGCTCAAGTATGAGTGTGACATAGGAACAGAAGAAGACCCGATCCTGTGTAAACACAGCTACTGTACAGATATCAGAGTCTCCTCAGAGGAAGCAGTGAGCGACTCCTGCTCTGTAATTTCCTCTCAGGAGTCTCCAGAAGAATCTCCTCAGAGGAAGAGACACTCGGTCAAACCACCTGTTCTTCAAACACGTTCACGCAGCCTGCAATTTCTGCACGAGTAAGATCAGGGGGATACCACTTTAGGTTGAGAGTGAAACATATGCAGGCTTTGAACTAGGAGGATATAAAACTATAATTGCAGGAGAGAGCTGCTGCACGGGGAAATATTTCGTCGTAAAAACACTGAATGCAGGTTACAGTCTTTGCAGATGATGAGGCGTGATTTCACGTGTGCTTCTCTGCAAACTTCATCTGAATGAAGAGTTTGTTCAAGTTTTGTGATGCTGTTGAGGTTTGTTGTGATTGAAGATCATCCTCAAAAGCAACCCCCTTTTTTTTTTTGTCTTTTGTTGTTTCAGTTATCGACACAAATTTAACTCGAGATATCTTTGAACACTGTTTTGTTTGCTCGGATAGAACTCCTGCAGAATTAAAAACGCAGATCTGCGACTCATCACATCAAACTTAGCAGACACCAGCAAGCAAAAACATCAACTCCAATTCATCACTGTCTTATAAACTACCCCGGTGTGTGCATGTCACGGACTGTCTCATGTTTATAGCTTGTTAAGCCTGCAACAAATCGCACTGATTGCGTTTTCAGACAATGGCCCGGAGCAGGACCGCCGGACAGCTGGAGTCATGTGACTGAGGTTGTACTGAATCAAGGATTCTCCTCCTCCTCTCCTCATCCATGTTGTCTTTCTGGTCCTCTGAAAACGTCTGACCTGTTGACTCCAGGCCTGGCTCCGCTCATCATGACGGTTTGTTGTTGTAGTTAAGTGAAATACGATCTGGTGATAACACAGAGTGTTTTATTCTGAAAATTAACCAGATGTTTTCATTATGTTTTGGTGAAACCTGACTTCCTGTCCCACTCCATCTGCTCTGTTGAGATTGCTGCGTTGTGCTCCGGCATCCGGCAAAAATACAAGTCTTGCGTCTCTGATCCGGAGGACTCTGACCTGCTGGATCAGAGACGCAGCTGGAATGCAACGGAGCGGATCCAGTGGAAGTTAACACATTGACTAGAATAGAAACCTATCAGATCTGGTGCAGTGACGGATCAGAGACGGACCGGACACAGATCCGGCCATAACACTTTTTCACGTATTTTAAAAGTCCAGTTTTAGTCCAACTCAATTTTATCTAACATCATGTAAACAAACTGACACAGAGACCTTTTTATGTCATGTCATGTCTTCCCTCCTTCCCTCAAGTAGACTAATGCTGTCCTGACATTTTTTTAACATTTTACTGTGAAAAGGGTTTTAAGAACACTTTCTCTTTAAGGTGCCTTCTGGGCCTTCCTCCAGAACTCTGGATCTGGGAGCAAATAGATGAAATAGTTCAGTATTCCCACAGTGGATTGAGCTGAGGTAGCCAAAGCTGAGAGCTTTAAATGTACTCCTGAAGTTGACTTCCAGTAAGACTTACTGGTTCAGAGGGCAGAGAGGTTGAGTTGTCCCACCGACCGACCACTTATTAACCTGTTTCCACAGAGATGATGACGGGCACGGCCTATTGTCTGGAAGTCATTAAGAGAGCCAGGGGTAGCCTGGGAGTGGCTGCATACCTCTGTAAAACCCCCAGCATGAGAACGCACACGCACACGAGTAGACACACACACAGATACACTCTCTCTTTTCCACCCTCTCTCTTCAGCTCTGTTTTCTTTCTCCTGTATCAGTCCACATCTATCTTCTTGCACGTCTTCATCAGATAAAGCTGTGCAGAGCAAGCGTTCAAAATTGCCGTCTTGCACAGTTTGCATCGCCGAACCACTCAGGCATTTTACTGAGGAGATGCACAGATTAACAAAAGGCAAAATAAGCTGGAAATTTATCCAACACAAGGAAAATTCTAGTGCCAGACTGCTTCAAAATTACAGAACAGAAAGATTAGAGTTACGCAACAGGGCTTCGAACATACCTGAGATAAAAATACGACGTTTGTGAGGGTTGAATGTAACGACAGATCTGAAAAACGTATCAATAGAAGTATGTAAAAGTTAAAAATATGAGTAAGTTGAGAAAGAAAAGTTGTAATGTCACATAGAGATGATTTTAAAATGCTATCAGGTGACATAATGATTCAGATAATGATTTAAAATCCTAAATATGTTTGAAGTTTTGGTAAATTTGCTCATTTCTGTGTGTGTTTGATCACAAAAGCATACTTCACCTCAGTTTTCTGTCTCTGTCATGACTGTATTAATAGCCCCAAAGCGGGGACAGGGGGGGTGGGTGCCAGGAATCCAGGCTGTAAGTGCAGCTCTGACGAGGGAGAGTGGGGGAGGGGTGAAAGGGTGAGGAAGGGGCCACAGAGGCATCGGTGCACGGTGTACAGATCAGACGTCAGAGACGGCTCGGACTGGGTGGGGAGTCTCCACAGAGAGCGTGGTTTATGTCTCTCAGAGATAAACTCACACTCAAGACGTACAGATAATCTTTTTACCCTAACCGTAACTTTTTAACTGAACTCAAAGTAAGAAAAGAAACAGGCTGTGAATAAAACAGAAGCCCTCTGAGGGACATTTGTAGCACCTGGTTTCTTGCAACTATAACAGAATATCATGTTTCGTTTGGGGAATTATTAAACTTAAATTGCCCTGACCTCAGACTCAAGACTAAAATACTAACTTTCTTCTGATGTACAAATAAGTTATTGTCTCATCCACTGCAGGGGGAGTAAGTTTTGATATTGGGAAGGCAGCGTATCATAATGCTTAGTAACATCGGACTGGAGTCATGTGACCGAGGTTTTCCCCACGGTAATCACTGAATCAAGGATTCTCCTCCTCCTCTCCTCATCCATGTTGTCTTTCTGGTCCTCTGAAAACCTCTGACCTGTTAACTCCAGGCCTGGCTCCGCTCATCATGACGGTTTGTTGTTGTAGTTAAGTGAAATACGATCTGGTGGTAACACAGAGTGTTTTATTCTGAAAATGAACCGGATGTTTTCATTTTGTTTTGGTGCCTGACTTCCTGTCCCGCTCCATCTGCTCTGTTGAATTTGATGCGTCATGCTCCGGCATCCGGCAAAAATAGAAGTCTTGTGTATCTGATCCGGAGGGCTCCGACCTGCCGGATCAGAGACGCAGCCAGAACACAACGGAGCGGATCCAGTGGAAGTTAACACATTGACTAGGAAACAGACAGGACACGGATCTGGTGGAATTTGGCGGTAAGGGATCATGTAAAGTGAGTGGGTTAATATATCTGACTTTAACCTCGACTGGGTGAGCAGGAGCCCGACTCAAAGCTGAATTAATGACTGTTTTTTGTTTGTTTGTTTGTTTTAGTTTAAGATCAATTGCTTGATGCATGTTCACGCACTTCTTAATCAAATCAGATCAGAATGATTTCACTCTGCCTGAAGAAAACTTGTATTCTGCACGTACACTTGCACACCAGAAGCTAGATATAGTTCAGTTTGGACCAGAATCAGATCATTTCAGAGCTCCTAACAGACAGTCTGTCCATCAGATTATTCTCAAACTGTGACTGGACTGAGCTCTGCAGAGGTCTGCTGCTCGTAGGAGATAAGAAACAGAGCGTAGCGAGGTTGTGTAATGTTAGTGGGAGACGGAGCTGATGGGTGCACAGGGAGGGATGGAGGGAGAGTCAGGGGGAGTTCAGCTGCTCGCTCTCTAGGATTAAATCAGATCAGAAAGTCATTGAAAACTGCTTTAAATGTCGTTATATGTTAAATGCAAAGTCATGTGACATATTAACAGCCGACAGGAAGTGTACCCACATCTATCGTGAAGACTCTCCTCTTACATAACGTGATGGAAACTCTGTACTGTGCCATAAATCAAGCGCACCCAGTGTGTGCATTCAAAGAGGCCTACAGATAACCTACTGACCTGACTGCGCTTATCTGATCTGTTCATCTGCTAATGAATACACACACACACACACACACACACACACACACACACACACAAAGCTGGAGGAATGTAGTGTCTGTAATTCTTCGCAGGAGTGGAATCCGGAGTCGTACAGGTAAAAGGTGAGGAGGAACGTCTAGGTGAGACTGAAAATGTGAGTGTTTCATGTTTATGTGACAAAAACGCAGAACAAGCACTTCTATGTAGAAAAGAATTTAAAATCCTTCTTTTAACCTACAAAGCCCTTAAAAATCAGGCACCCTCGTATCTTCAAGAGCTCATAGTGCCCTATTACCCCTCTAGAACTCTACGCTCCCAACATGCAGGCTTGCTAGTTGTACCTAAAATCTCTAAAAGTAGTATGGGAGGTAGAACCTTCAGTTATCAGGCCCCTCTCCTTTGGAATCATCTACCAGTCAGGGTCTGGAAGGCAGACACCCTCTCTACTTTTAAGAGTAGGCTTCAAACTTTCCTTTTTGATAAAGCTTATAGTTAGAGCTGGATCAGGCTTGGACCAGCTTTTGTCATGCTGCTATAGGCCTAGACTGCCGGGGGAACTGGCACACTGACACACTGGGATCCTAGCTCACCCTCTTCCCCCCAACCCCCTCATCACTTACTTTAACTCTTCCTGTCCCATTAAAGTTATTAACCATAGACCTTTCTGGAGTCCCTGAGCTCCATTGTCTCGTAGATTCCTCTGAGCTGCCGTAGACGTCCTCCTGCTGCGGACGATCTGGACTCCAGCTGATACTGACGTGCTGGACTCCAGCAGCAACAGCTTCTACGACTCTTCTCATCACTATCACTTCTCTCTCTTACTCCCCTCTATCTGTCTTTCCAGACCCAACTCAGTCGAGGCATGATGGCTGTCTAACATGAGTCTGGTTCTGCCTGAGGTTTCTGCCTGTTAAAAGGAAGTTTTTCCTCGCCACTGTAACTAGCTAAATACTGCGATGTGCAATGCTCATGGTGGATTAAGGTGGGGTCAGACTGAGTCTTACCCTGTCTTGAAGTTGGGTCTCTGTTCATAATTTGACATAGTGTGGTCTAGAACTCCTATGTTTGTAAAAGCGTCTTGAGATAACGTTTGTTGTGATTTGGCGCTATACAAATAAAGATTGATTGATTGATGATTAACGAGAGTAAATCGGAATGGAATGGAACCCAACGGAATGGAACGGAACACAATAGATCAAATACGTTTTTCAGAACAGAATTGAATGCTTCTGATTGGTCAAAACACTATAACGATGGTGATTAATTCTCAACATCAGAAGCAATGCTTGAGACGACCTAATCACACGCATCATATCAAATCAATCCACAGAAAGGAGTCTGTCACATTCCCCCTCTGCCTGTTGACACTGTGGTAAAAATGTTAGTGTGGTCTCTGATTGGTCTTGAGAGTGAGGAAATAATGACTGGCCCAGACGTGAGAGTAGCCTGAGGATCTACTGGACCCCAACCATCTCTGAGAGGTAAAAGTGGAGCAACATCCTCCTCTGCAATCCAGGCAATTTATGCCAGTCGCTGTAAAGTAAATGAAACCACATGGAGTGGTGATGACAGCGATACGTGGGGTATATCAGCGAGTAATGGTTCAGGTTGGACTGATAGAGAAGAGGAATGAGAGAAAGAATGAGTCATAGAGGAAGAGAGAGAGAGAGGGGTCGATTCTGTAATCCTGCAATGTGTTCACAATGAAGCACAAGAACCCGCACAATGGTCCATTGACACGCTGCTTTGGCACTGTAATTGGCTACAGTGGTGCTGTCTGCTGATGTGTGTGTGTGTGTGTGTGTGTGTGTGTGTGTGTGTGTGTGTGTGTGTGTGTGTGTGTGTGTGTGTGTGTGATGGTATACTAGGGTGAAACAAGAGAAAACAGAGGAGGAAGTGGAGACAATGTTGAGGAGGCTTGGGTCTTCGCCCCATAATCCTAATCTTCACTGACTCCAGTTACGGTGAACCATTAGAGGAGATAAAAGAGCCGCACAACTGCATCTTCACAAACCTTCCAGATGGAGACTCACACACACAATTACACACACACACACACACACACACACACACACACACACACACAGCTGGGTTACCGGCAAAGTGTTTTCATGCAAATTTCAATGTAATGAGTCAGAAAGGTTGTTAAAAGGATCAAAGTTAACTCGAACAAGAGCTTCCTGCAGGGAGTTTAATTCGTATTTTTGGTAAATATGCATCAGTCATTTTGTGTTTCCCTTTCACGTAATTGAATTTCCACCACAAGTGGTCACAAACATTTAACCCCAGACCTTCCTCTTTGTTACCTCTGCATCATAATGTTTAAATTGATCCTGAACTGGGAGTTTAAGTGGTTTGAAAGAAAGTTCCCACTATTATTTTTCCACCCCTGCCCCTCAAACACCACGAATACGCCCCTGCTCTGTTAACATTGCATGCTGTGTTAAAATGAAAACTAAGATTTCTGCACACACCATTATCTTGCACAGCAGTACAGCACTTCATTTATACATGTTTCTAGTAATATATTGCTTTTTATACTTTTAGTCTACAGTGTTCTTCTAAGTTCCATGTCTTTTTTATGCGTACACGAAACGAAAGACAGCTGCATCGTACGTGTAACTCTGAGAAGGTCAGCTTGGAAATGTAGCTCCTCTTGCCTCTACTGCTGCTGGCGAAGAGGAATAAAATATACTCTTACATGTGTAGTGAATATTATATTTTATCTTCATGCCTTTAAAAAAAGGGCCACATCTTTTATTTGAAATCATATAAAAGAATAAAGAGACACATTCAGATCAGAATAAAAGAGGATAAGTGTTCATAACTCATACAGATGCCAGCTGCAGGTGTGTGAGATTGTGCTGACGCGCTGCAGGTGTGTTTCAGCAGGTCTGTGAGTGTGTGTTGTCTCAGAAGGTCATGATGAAGCCGCAGCTGGAAGACAGACGCGCAGATACACACCTCGCTCTGGCACAGAGAGCTTCAGCTGGGAGTCGAGCCAGTGAGTGTGTGTGCATGTGCGTGTGTGTGGAGTCAATCAGGCTTGTTTGAACAGCCTACTGAACTTCATGTACTGTATCTCCCTCGTGTGTGTTTCTGTATCTGACAGGTGAGGATGTGGCAGAGAGAGCGAGCGTCGTTTATTCTTATGTAACAGGTCGAGGTGGTTATATTTAATGCCAAACTGTAAACTGTTGTTGCTTTTTGGCGCTTTGTTCACACGGAAAATGCCTTCGTGCATGAATATTCTGTAAAGAACACATTCATGGTCAGGTGTGTGGTGTTCCTCAGTGGTGCTACATTACAAAGTTATACTGCAGATTACTGGTCTGGCATGCATGCGCCTGCATTTCAGTAGATTTTGAAGATTCGTGTGCATGCAGATTATTTTTCTAACGTTGTCACAAGAGTGCAGATTATTTTTAAATGCAAAAGACTTTTCTGTTTATATTGAGGCCTTTACGTCTGAACCTTAGAAACAACCAAGCAATCTGATTGGACCAGATGCATTCAGTAAGTACTGTTAAAGAGTACATAGTCTACGGCTTTGTGCTGAGTTGCTTAAAGCCAATTCGGACACTCCAACAGGATCAATGCAATCTGGCTGATTTCGTCTCTGAGGCTTGTGTAGCACGCTGTTTGAACACGGTGAAATCCTCAGCGCCAAAACAACTCAGTGTTGAAAATAGTTCAACTTTTGGAACACTGTCGCACTTGTTGATGTCACTGCTTGATCTCTAGGGGCTATGACTTTTGATATCTGCTTTAGCAACATTAATGGCGGAGGTCTGTGTGGAGAAGAAACCATAGACTGTATAAAAAATTGACTTAATATCCGTGATGTCTCCGGCGGTGTCATATTGGAAATGCTGAACTCAACCTAACTTCCTACAATCTAGAGTGAGGTAAAGAGGCAGGCCATGAGCCTTTTCGTTAACAGCTACAGGGTGCCAGCCTGTCAATCAAGTCAGGCATGCCCTTATTTGGGCAAAACTCGCAAGATTAATATCTTCGAACAAACAGTGTTGTGTGCCAATAAAGAAATGAGATATTCAGACCCAAAATCTTTTTCAAACCAGGCTGTAAAAAATGTTTATTTCTGCTGTAAAGATCGTCTTCATTGAACGGGTGTGTATGTGGTTTCCAGTGTTTCTGCAGCCCGCCTCTAGTGGACGCTCGATGAACTGCAGTTTTTAACACTTCTGCATGGACTTCATATTTTAAGACCTTGGAAGAAACACAAGGTTTAGTTGAACACCTACATCCCGTTTTTCTGTCGTGACACTTTTCGTTATTTCTTCATGTGCCAAAAACCACTACTTCCTGCCCCCCTCGTCTCAGCTATAGCTCCTCCCACTTCAATTGCCCTGGCGCCGCAGCTCAGAGTATTTCTTCATCTCATGTTTTAATCAGGCGTGTGTGTGTGTGTGTTTTCTGCAGCGCTGCGTTTGGCTGACAGCAGGGGATCTCCCACAGCACAGACACACGGAAACAAAGGTGCCCTTGTGTTTTTTAGCTCTGACCGCACGATTTCACAGAGGATAACATTCCTCTGATGTATCCGCCACATAGTTTGGTAATTACAGGTACAGGACGAGTAGTCATGTGTATAATGTTTATAAGCGTGCATGTGTTTCTCACTTCTTTTTATCAATCGTTTCTTCTGCAATCTATATTAGTAACTGTGCTCCTATGTAACCTAAAACCTTCAAATAGTACACTTCTACTCAGTGTGCACGGAGGATTTCTGCAAGTATATTCACAGGTTATATGTGTGAGCAGTGAAAATTCAGATAATACAATTAATTTTAAGAAACGACTCTTCATATTTAAAATGAAACTTTCTCAATACGTGCCTCATTAATGTCAAACTTTGACAGAGCTTCCCCAAAGTCAAACACATCCTCTGTGGACGGCCTCCTGACATCCGAGTTACCCCCTGCAGCTTTGAAGAGCTTGTAAAGTACAACACATTTTGACACATGATTTACAGTCTCTGGTTTCAATGTTTACTTTGGGTTTTAAATGCAGCACTTAATAAAAGTTGTCATTATCTTCTGTTGACAGACAGAAAGGAACATTTAATACTAACGGACTAACACCTGCTCTGGAAGCGTGCACACACTGCCAGCTAGATATTGATATGACGTCTGAAGCTGGTGCAGAAATGGTAAATAGTTAAAGGGCATTCATTAACAGTTGGAAGTTTGCATTGTTACCGACTGAAGAGGAAGGATAAGTTTGTTTTAAAGAGTTAAGGTTTTGAAGTTTCTGCCTCTCACACCTTTCTATACTCAACGATTTCTGCAGCTTTCCAAAACGTACTTTCACACCCACGTCATTTTGTACACCAGATGTGCAGAGGTGAGGTAGAGCTGGGTTCTCCCTTATCTTTCAACTCCTTTTCTTTCATTTATTAACAACTATTTATGACCCTTTTAACTGAGCAAAACACCATGGGCCTCTTTCAAGCTCTGTGGACACGTGTTTGGTCATGTTAAATTAAATCATGCTCATTTTTGACGGTGTTTCCTTGTCGTTTTAAACAGTCACTCACGACAGATGGACTATAAACATGCTTCAGTTTCAGTCAATGCTATGCTTTATAAAGCTTACGGCCAAATTCCACCGGATCTGAAAGGTTTCTATTCTAGTCAATGTGTTAACTTCCACTGGATCCGCTCCGTTGTGTTCCGGCTGTGTCTCTGATCTGGCAGGTCAGAGTCCTCCGGATCAGATACACAAGATTTCTATTGTTGCCGGATGCTGGAGCACGACGCATCAATATCAGAGCAGATGGAGCGGGACAGGAAGTCAGGCACCAAAACAAAATGAAAACATCCGGTTAATTTTCAGAATAAAACACTCTGTGTTATCACCAGATCGTATTTCACTTAACTACAACAACAAACCGTCATGATGAGCGGAGCCAGGCCTGGAGTCAACAGGTCAGAGGTTTTCAGAGGACCAGAAAGACAACATGGATGAGGAGAGGAGGAGGAGAATCCTTGATTCAGTGATTACAGCGGGAAAACCTCAGTCACATGACTCCAGCTGTCCGGAGGTCCTTCTATGTGCTGCGAGCTGAAAATGCAACCGGTGAGTGTTGACGGATGAGAGAGCACGGAGCCGGACCGCAGTGGATTGGAGACAGACGGGACACGGATCTGGTGGAAGTCCCGGGTCAGCGTCCATGCACATAAATTTAGGAGCAAGTTTTCTTCAACAGTACCACACTGACTGCAGACTTGATGCCCAAATCCACTGAGTGATTGCACCTTTCCTAATGATTGTTTCTGAGCAGATGAAGACGCTCAGTACTTCACTCTTTCATACTAAACATGCAGAAGGTCAGAGGAAATAAGATGTGCTGCAAGAGAGTTTCGGAAAAAATGTGGTAAACAATCTGACAAAAACCCAGCAAGCTTAGTTCCTGGAATCGATGTGAAGATTGGCAAGTGTTTGCTTCACAAAATTCCTGAACAGTTGCAACACATAAACACAACCAAACCCGTGCAAAGGCAAACATCTTGATCTTCATCTGATCATGTCCTCTTCGAATTTCCAAGATTACATCAAGGAATAAGTCCTCCAAATCAGGACAGGTGACTGAGACATACAACAACCACAGGTGGGATGAAAGATGGGACTCTACTCCAAAAGAAAACAAGGTGAAGAAAGAAACACGTCCAATGATGGAGCAGGGTGATAACTTTTAGGGACTCCAGGAGGAGTTACGAGTCCAGCTCTAGAGGACACACTTTTATGAGCAGCATCCCACGATGACAGTAAAATGTATCCCTGATAATAACTCAGAATCCACTGAGCAGTAAAACACTGACACAGGCCATCTGGTCACCAAATGAAGCCATGATTTAAGCCAGACGCAGACACAACACAAAACCAGCTTTGATTGTTACGCCCCATTGATCGAGAAAATGTCAGCTTTCAAGGAACATAGGAACCACTCCCACCAGTGAGGGATTATATCAGTCAGAGGGAGTTTTATAAGACCAGAGGTTGGTTTTATTTTTACACCAGAACACATTCATTCAGGTGGAGCTAAAACGTATAAAATCCTAAAAATTGACTCACAAATTCAACAGGAGATGACAAACCAGAGCTTCTATTTCACAATGCTTATTACACATATTTGAGTCAGGTCTGAAAACCACACGACCGCACCAACCTCACCTCCCAGGAGCAACCCGACTCAAGTTACTGTACTTCATAAATCCTTTAACATCCCTGTGGAGGGCCATTGTGAAACCGCAGTGCCTCGTTTGACTGATCCACACAGCCACAACACAACATGGCTTCAGTAAAACTCACAATCTGCCTCTTTGCCACAGCTGCCCTCTCTTAAACTAGAAATTACATCCCAATTACTGGATTAGCTTCTCTGCAACTGAATATCTCCTTTCCACATGTGTTGCAGAGTAGCTGGTAATGGAGTTTGCAGCGGTGGGTCGGTGCAAATAAGTTAAATGGGTCTGTGTGCAGCAGCCGCCCAGGAGGTCACAAACTACAAACTGTCTCAAATTAACTTCAGATTAAGGATACGATTTCCAGCCAGTGGGCATTTATTCAGCTGCAAAGAGATGCATCAAAAGAACGTAGCTGCTGTAGTCTATATGTGGACATTGTGTGTTGTGATGGAGATTGCAGTAGTATGGCTAAACAGATGAAATCACTGAACTTTATGGTTAAAGTTGCTGTTGGTAGTCACGGAGTAAACATCTGTTTAGAGAGAGGGACTTCGAATGTCAACATTATCCCTCCCAACCAGATTTCCTTTTAGCCCCCCAACACAGATCGGCTTGTCCAGGCATGATAGTGCTGGACTCATAACCAATTAGAGGACGTAGTGGGGGCCGCCCCTTAACCAATCAGGACAGAGGATTGGAGATTAGCAATGATTGGTCCTTCATAATGGGAACGAGGGGAATAATAACATTGCTTGATACAAAGGCATTGGAAAACACAGAGATGTCGCAATAGTCATAAATTACTCCACTTACCGATGAGTAACGATGGGTATTATGACCTTTTCTCCAAACCCAGCAGAAAAAAAGTAACGTCTTTTACACCATTCCTACCAACAGCAGCTTTAAGTTGTCAAAAGCAATGTAAAATCACTGAAACAATGAGCTAAAGTAATGCTCAAATGGCTCAAACATCAGCTACATTGATGAGTTATCTAAAAAAAAAAAAGGCTTAAAAACTGTAGAAAAACAAAGTTACAGATAAAGAAATTGCTAGAAGCTGTTAGCTTAAGTTGTGGATGAAATCGGTAGCATTTCAAAAGATGATACCGTGAATTGTAAGCCTTTAGAAACTAGTTGAAACAGTTTGCCTAGCTAATGTGATATGGGTAAATTTTAGGACAGATAACAGATACAATATTTAGTTAGCTTCAAGTATGGACAATGGTTGAGATTGCTAGCTTATGGCTACACAATGAACATGCTGCTAGCTAAAGGAGTGGATAATGATGAACTCTAGGGTAAGCTTTAAGTAATAGTTAATGGATGAAATGTGTATCTATAAATAAGGAATTAAGTGTTTGGTTAGCTTAAGGTTATTGGATATGATAAATTTTCTTTTGCTAAATGTAAGCTGAGATGGTTAGCCGGGCTAAAAGTAATGGCTTCCATGCTAAATCAGATAGTTGTTGAAATAGACAGTTTGTGTTAGCTTAAAGTGTAGACTAATGAGCAAAGTGGCTAGCTTGACACATTAAAAACAAATGTAATGGATTGTGATTGAAAGTGTTAGCTAAGAGGTGGCTAAAGCAGCTATTTGATTTGATTTGCTAAAACAAGCAGTTAGCTAGAAATACTGGACACAAGGTTAAAGAATATGGATTTATGAATGTTAATGGATGACATAGTTAGATAAAAGTATATCATGAATGGTTAAGATGTTGTGCTCCTTTGACCTCTAGTGGCAGAAGTGTTTCTGCAACGTGATGTTTGAAACCAAACCCAACACTGAAAGTGTAAGTATGTTCTTAGATGTAATGCTGCTCATTTTCATAACCCGGGTGATTTATCTGTTTAGGATCTGACAGGTGTCATCATTAGAAGAGCGTGTTAGACCCTCTTCTCTGTAATCATGCATTACTCACATTAGTCTTGCTTGACACAGCGAACGTGGCTCGGCTGGAGAAGCGGGCGGCGGATGGACTGCTGCTCGACACGGGGCCCGTCACCATGGAGGAAACTCTGGAGCCAACAGGAGGACTGCTGGAGCTCGGGGAGGTGGAGAAGGCTGCAGGTGGTGATGCAGGACTGGACTGGCTGCTGTAGTTCTGGGCCGGGCCGCCCAGGCTGCAGGACTGTAAGTGGAGGTGAGCCTGACTCTGAGTGTGAGCCTCTCCTTTCCCGTAGATGACCTCCTTTATCTCCTGATGGTTCTCCTGAATGTCACTGAGGTGGTTCTTGTGGTTCTGACTGTGGTTGTGGTTGTTGTTGTTGATCAAGGTGCTCCTGTCACACGTCATCCCACTCAGGAGCTCCACCTGTTGGGTAAGAGTCTCTAGCTGACTCCTGAGCTGTCGGTTCTCCTGCTGGAGCTGAGTGACAGCTCGTCCTAGAGGCCCACTCAGGGTGGCTGTCTCCTCCATGCGACGCTCCATGCCCAGCTTAAAAACACTGACGTCCACATGGATCTCCCTGATGGCATCACGGAGGGTATTCTCAAAACGAGCCAGAGCATCACACACCGTCTCCCCCTCTGGGGAGGAAGAGCAGGGGTGACACAAGTCTCCCATCTCAGCCAGAGTTGGGGCTTCCATCCGTGCAGCTACGGCCACTGGTGACTCTCTCTGAACAGAAGTTAGATCCTCTTGTCAGTGGGGAATGTGTATCCTCAGTCAGTGCTGCTCAGGGTTTGGCTCGAGGGGAAGGGGGGTTGATGGACAAGGGCTGTGAGGTGAAAGTTTGCAGGGGGGGAGCAAACGTCTGCTCTGTTTTATCTTCACTCCAGATTATTCCTCGGAGGTGGTTTGTCCAGGGCTGCTCCTCCTTTAACAAGTAGAGATGTCTCTGTTGTCCGTCTGAAACACAAAGGGATGAGGCTTGACCTTTAGATGGTGAACAGCTGTAAAAACTCTAACAAGAACCAACCAATGAAGACCTGTGGACAAATGCAGATACATTAGAGAAATTTAAGCTCTTACTGGGTTCATTCAGAATCTCCCTAAAAATGTTGAAACACTGCAAACTGCTTCGCCACATTAAATTGCATTAAACCCAAACAGTGATGACAGCACACCTATCAAAGCCAACTAAGTATCCCAGCAGCCATATAACACAGCAGTGAAGTCATCCTCACTCACCCGATCCTCGCTTTGCCTCTTGATACAGTTCACTAAAAGTTTCCTCAGCTCTGAACAGCTGTAAGGGAGTGTGTGTGCGAGAGTGTGTGAGCTCTGCCGGCGCTCTGGTTTGTTTAAACTCTCAGGTTGATCACTCCTCCGTGCTTGACTGGAGGAGGGAGGAGAGAGGGAGGAGAAAGGGGGAGGGTGTCTGTGGCAGTGGAGTGAAGAAACAACATGGAAAGAGTAGTAAATGTGAGGGGAGGAGAGGGAGGGAGGGAGGAGAGGGAAGTGGGTCGGTTTGCTTTATATCCCTGCGCTGTGTAAACTATTGGAAGTGGGACTCCCCCCTCCTTCCTACTTTCCTGCTGCACTCCTCCTTCTTCTCCTTCTCTCCCTCTTATCAGGGGTATTATTCTTCAGCCCTGTGCAATATTTTCTTTCTCTGTCTCTCATTCCTTCTTTGTTAAGGGAGATGGAGAATGCCTGCCGTGTGGGATATTGGAGCTTAATACACAGCTGTGTTCAATTGTTGATTCTCATTGGTCTGTTACAGCATTCAGAGGTCTGTTATTTCACTATAGCACACTCTAGCTGATTAATTGGATGTATTTATCATTAAACTGACCAGGATGTCTGGGATACGATGATGTTTAAAAGTAATTTAATCCCGTCTATCCCTCTCTCCAACTCAGTCTCAGCAGATGTGTGTCTAACATGAGTCTGGTCCTGCTGGAGGTCTCTGCCTGTTAAAGGAAGTTTGTCCTTGCCACTGTAACTTGCTAAATGCTGCAAAGTGCTCTGCTCATGGTGGATTAAGATGAGATCAGACTGAGTCCTGTCTGTAAGATGGGACTGGATCTGAACCTGTCTTGATGTTGGGTCTTTGTTTATAATAGAACATAGAGTACGGTCTAGACCTGCTCTGTTTGGAAAGAGTCTGAGGAGAATGTTTGTTGTGATTACAAATAAAGATTGATTGATAGATCTCTCTCTGTCAAACGATCCCAGCCTGTCTAGTCAAGGCAGATGACTGTCCACCAGTGAGTCTGTGTCTGCTGAAGTTTCTTCCTGTTAATTGGAAGTTTGTTCTTGGAACTGTTGCTGGTCTCTGGAGCTGGTCTCTGGATCGTGGATTACGTTGAGTCCTTTTTGATAATTTTACAAAGCGTACAATCCAGAGAAGTCATCTCAAGTCACCACAAAAATGAATACAGCGTTAAAATTATGACAAACAAACTTAGATGCAAAAAAAGCTTTCACTATGTTAAGTTTATGAACCCTCAGGGGTGTGTGCTTGTGTGTGTGTGTGTGTGTGTGTGTGTGTGTGTGTGTGTGTGTGTGTGTGTGTGTGTGTGTGGGTGTGTCAGTGTGTGTGAAGGAGTGTGTGATAACAGCAGTGCAGCAGGGAGTGTTCGAGATGAGGAGGGGGTTTAGGGAGCTGATTTACTGGAAGACTGTCCCCCCACCTTCCTGTCTTTTAACTTACACACATGTACACACACTCACATTTAATGCATGACCAGAGTTTATGATAACAGCATCAGTTGATGAATTAATGAAATGGCAAGATAGTCAACACGACACTGCAGTTCCTAGCAGCATGACTCAGCTTTTTATCACCTTTAAGCTCATTGTTTTGGTAAGTACCACAGCTTTAATTTTGGTTCGTGTAGGATTAAAAAGCTGAGACATAAACACACTTTTTACCATGTTTCCAGGACGGAAAACAATTAACTAGCTTAAAAGCATAGCAAAACACTGTTTTTTAGGTGTTGGAGGAGACCAAAACAGAGCAAAAAGTAGAGAAATGGTGGACTTACATTTCTAATATGTACATCAATGAGACTACAACACACCATGCTGTTTTATGTCAGATGGATGATAATTAGGGAAATGTTTTGAGGAAGACAGTCACTTCATCAACTTTATAAAATAATAAACAAATGTTTTCTGTTCATGTGTGTGTCATTGTTCTGTTGCCACAAAAATAAAGCCTGCTCACAGTGACATTAAACTCTTTCATTGCTGAAGGCCTACTTCATGTCCCTCTGGTCCTCGTTTGGGTCTCTGGGCCCCACTTTAAGAACCCCTGCCTTCCAGTAACAGTGAGTCAGCAGGTAATGTGGTATGAACCGAATAAATCAGAGGGGTATGAAATGAAAAACTTGAGCTGTCGTCACTACAATACTTCTCCCTGAACTGCCTCCTGCGGCCGTTTTCATTGTTGTGATAATGACTGAATGTGTTTTAGTTCTGTGATGCAGACTCCCTCTGAGGTTGTAAACGTCCAGTCCAGTTACAGAGGAACAGAGGTCACATACTTTTCACAGAGTTCAACATACGGAGGCTTTCTTTGGGTAAGCTGGCTCCTTAAAAACTTAAGCCCCCGTTAGAAACAACAGGTATCATGAAGCGGTCCAATTCTAAATCAGGTTATATAAACTACAGGAGCTTTGATGTGTAGCAGAGGACTCTGCTGCAGAGCCTCAGGCAATCCCATGAAAGGGGGCAGGTAGTGCATTATGGGTACTATATTTTAGCTGCTATTATGAATCCCTCATAGAAACTGGAACATGGAGAGGATTGGAAACCAGTAACGGCCAAATTCCACCAGACCTGTGTCCGGTGCGTCTCCGATCCGTCATGGCACCGGATCTGGTGATAGGTTTCTATTCTAATCAATTTGTTAACTTCCACTGGATCCGCTCTGTTGCATTCCGTTTGAGTATCTGATCCAGCAGGTCGGAGCCCTCCGGATCAGATACACAAGACTTCTGTTTTTGCCGGATACCGAAGCACAACGCATCAATCTCAACAGAGCAGATGGAGCGGGACAGGAAGTCAGGTTTCACCAAAACAAAATGAAAACATCCGGTTAATTTTCAGAATAAAACACTCTGTGTTATCACCAGATCGTATTTCACTTAACTACAACAACAAACCGTCATGATGAGCGGAGCCAGGCCTGGAGTCAACAGGTCAGAGGTTTTCAGAGGACCAGAAAGACAACATGGATGAGGAGAGGAGGAGGAGAATCCTTGATTCTGTATCGACCGTGGGGAAACCTCGTTCACATGACTCCAGCTGTACGGCGGTCCTGCTCTGTGCTGCGTTCCAAAAAGCAACCAGTGGGTGTTGAGGGACGAGAGAGCATGGAGCCGGACCGCAGCGGATCGGAGACGGACCGGACCGGACCCGGATCTGGTGGAAGTCCTGTGTAAGAAGTCCAGGTATGCCAAGGGGTCGAATAAAGAGGCGCTAGAAACATGACACTCACGATTTAACCGGTATCATCAGAAACTACAGGATCTGTCTCGTCATATTTTGTGCACGGCTGCTTTTTGAGGTATCAATGACTTACACAGTTTCAATTGGGTTAAGCAATTTGCAGTTTTCATGCAGACGTGTAGCCCTTGTTTTTTATCACCATTCTGCCAGCTATCCAATCCATACTGCACTTGAGCCCAGCCTATCGTATCACTGATAGTTGTGAGCTGCAGACTGACCTACTGCTTGCAACCAATTTTGTGCTTTGTGAAAAGTTTCTTGGACAACAATAGATTAAAAAAACGACTCCATGAAGCTGAATTAAAGTCAGAACTCATTAAACATTAAGATAGAGCCAGCTTCTTCACACTGAAACTCTAGCTTGAAGACATATTCATTAATCTCTCTTTGTGGTTCGCCCCGCTGGTCCTCCAACAGTTAAACTACTTGTTGATATTACAGAGACATAAGAAAACACACTTCCTCCTCTGTGCAGGGCGTCTGTCTCTACTGATTAAGTGTGGATAAGGTCACGTAGCAGCCGGGAAGACATTTGGGGTTCATGATATATAGCACACTCATGAGTTTACACATATCTCAAGTGTCAAAGACCAGACAGTGAAGTCAAGTTTTGGCTTGATGTCCATTTCTCTACATTTTGGTCACAGTTCAGATCCTCTCTCTCATTCGTCATGTGAGATATTTCCTCAGGCCGTCTCAGAGTGAGGTTTAACATCACGACAGTGAAACAAAACTGTAAGACCTCAGATCTAATCTGTCCGAACACAGATCTCAGGTGGAGATAACCGCCTCCAGGTGCTCGCAATGTTGCTCAATAGTTCCAAACAAGGACGAGACGAACACGGCATAAACTGATGACACATTTGGATGTCATACAGGTTCTCACACGGGTTTATCTATACAGGAAAACATGAGGATGACTGCATGTCACGGCTCATAAAATTCCAACATGTAAAGACAAAACAAACATCCGTCATCATGAGGAAGTTACATTCGTGCACCTTCACTTATTTAGAATCAAACATGAATCAAAAATATGCTGACAAAAGGACATAATGTAGCTCTTGTTCTTTATTTTTGTGAATTTATTGTGTACACTTGATCTTAGTCATTAAAGTCATGTTTGAGGTTTTAAAGGGATAGTTGATTTTTTATGAGGTGGGGTTGTATGAGGTACATGTCAGTAGTAAATGTATTAGCCACCAGGGATGCTTTGTTGAGAATCCAGCTGGATTTGTAACATTATGATATGCTCTTTTGGACATTTGTCAGTGCTTTACTTTGCTTCAGAAAGCGTATTTGTTTTCGCACCATTCTGGGATGCTGCACGTACGTGTTCGTTCACCTGCAGGACACTAATCAACTTGACTTTTGCCCGGTACATTGATTTTGATTCTGTACATTTTGATACTTGTGCATCTTAATTCAAGATCATTGAAGCAACATTATTAAGCTGACACAGTAAAATCTGCAGAGTTTGACTTTTTAGCTCAAGCAGCAACCTCCAGTCTTAAAATATGACACCAATGCGGAATTGCAAAAAAAGGCAGTTCATCGAGCGTCCACTAGAGGCTGGCTACAGAAACACCGGAAGCCACTTACACACCAATTCAAAGAAGACGATCTTTACAGCAGAAATAAACATGTTTACAGCCTGGTTCAAAAAACAGTTTAGGTCTGAATATATAATTTCTCTATCCGCACACACTGTACTGGGGGTTCATTTTTTTTATAACTCTTTATTTTTTGAAGATATTAAACTTAGGAGTTTTGCCCAAATAAGGACATGGCTGACTTGATTGACAGGTGGGCATCCTGTAGCTTTCAGCGAAAAGGCTAAAGGCCCGCCTCTTTACCTCATACTATTTTGGATGAAGTTAGGTTGAGTTCAGCATTACCAATATGGCTCCCGCTGACGATTGGCTTCCAAACAGCGCTTCAGAAACAGATTGGTGACATCACTGATACGACGTCCATTATTTATACAGCCTATGGTTCAGTTCCATCTTCCTGTTCAGAATCTAACAAAGTGTATTCTGATAAGGTAAACATATAGTGTGGACCATGGGGTGTGTCATTATGCAACAAAAAATCGTTGAGAGTTGTAAACATACTCTGAAGACGCTCTTCCGTTCGGCTTTTCTGGTTTAACTTCTAAAAATTGAAGAAAGCGGGTAAAACAGCTGCCTCCAGCTCTGGATGGTGAGTGATGCAGTCCCATTCCTGAAAGCAGGAGCTCTCTGGGTTCACTGTTTACACACCTGCACCACCAGGTAACTTTGGATCTGCTCTCCTGTTTGCTTGGGAGTATTATTCTTTCTCTGTAAACTCTGGCTCATAAGGGTGAATGGCACCTCATCGTCATTGTCAGAATCCCTCATGTTTCAGTTTGATTGTCTAGTTTGAAGCCTGCAGACCTGAACAGCGGATTAGTACGCTGCAGGAGGAAGAACATGCACATGATCCTGATTTTTAGCATCAGTTTGCAGCTGGCATCTTGAAAGGAGAGCTCAGCGCTGTACTTAAGTGAACAATCTTTGAGAGATGGTCATTAGAGAGAAAGCTGTTTATAATTAAGTTGTTAATTATAGGTATGTTATGTTGAACACACTGACACTGAACTCTACCACACTGCCTCGGTCCCCTTTAATTTCCCCTCTATCATCATCCACATCCCCCCGTCCCGTAACTCTCTGAGGGTGTTTGGGCGCACACACACACATACACACACACACACACACACACACACACACACACACACACACACACACACACACACACACACACTAACACTTAAACTCTCTACGTCAGCTATCGTCTCATATCACCAGAATCCACTTAATCACACACACACACAAACACACACTGTAAAAAGTAACATGAGGGCTTTGAGTCCGCCCACAGAGAACAGCGTATGTCACAGCTGCTAAAACTGAAACCAGATATGTCCACACTCGCTCAAATTCCCATAAACGCTCATAAACACACGCACATAACAATCTCCTGTATGAGAACAAAGCTGATCTTTGGCTGGACGTGAGAGTGAGTCAGAAGACATGGGGGTTAGCTTTAATCAAAACTGCTGCTGATAATCAACAGAGAGTAGACCGCATTAAAGGAGCTTGTTCTTTAATCCGTAATATTAGATGCGCAGTGTATCGTCTGTGCGTCTATCTGAGGACTGGCTAAATGCATTTACAATGACTGCTCCATAAGGGACAGTTTTATGCTAATTGTATCACTTCTTCTCTGATTCACTTCACATTGCAGTATTTTGATTTTTGGTCACTTTATTTTTCTATATAGCGGCTTATGTTTCATCCAAAAATCCATGGTTCCTGCAGAGAGTCTGTGATTGCTTGATGGCAGGCAGGTGTGCTGATTGTGAATTCACATCAGGTGAGTAGAGACTGAAACTGACAGAGTATAAAAGGAGGAGGAGAGGAAAATCTACCCTTTCAATCTTTATCTATATAGCGCCAAATCACAACAAATGTTCTTCAGAGACGTTTTTACAAACAGAGCAGGTCTAGACAATACTCTATGTTCTATTATTAACAAAGACCCAACATCAAGACAGGATAAGATCCAGTCCCATCTTACAGACAGGACTCAGTCTGATCTCATCTTAATCCACCATGAGCAGAGCACTTTGCAGCATTTAGCAAGTTACAGTGGCAAGGACAAACTTCCTTTAACAGGCAGAAACCTCCAGCAGGACCAGACTCATGTTAGACACACATCTCAACCATTTCTATCTACACTGATCACATGTATTTTAACCTCTTACATTAAAGTATCAAACAGATGTTGTTTCCTCTTGTGTGACTTTTTAATTACAAAATGTGAAACAACAAAGCGTTAACATTTTAAAAGATGTTTGTCCAAAGTCAACATTTTCTTTTTTTAACTTTTTTTTTTTTCATTTTTCACACAGAATGACAAGACATGATAACTTCAGGGGTTACAGCTTAGTGTCTGACATTCACATTCAAGTCATGTGTGATAGTGATGAGCAGTGTCTCTTGTATGCAGTCCATTTTGCCCAGGGTTGTTCATATAGTCCTGCCTTCAGTCTTAAATAATGAATCAGTTTTTCAATGGAGTTTATATCCTCGATTATGCCAAACCACTGTCCTGGTTGAGGGGGGTCACATTTTAGCCAGTGCCTTGTGATGGCTTTCTTACATGCCAGGATCAAGACTTTAAAGAGATAGGTGTCCTCCCTTAGAATGAAATCCTCAGGCGGCAGTCCAAGGTATACAGCCCGTGGGACCTTAGGTATCTTCAAGAATCCAGATAACACTGTCCCAAAATGTTTGAATTTTCATACACGACCTAAAGTCATCATTTCCAGGACTAGTTGTGGAGAAAATACTCCCCCGGAATGCAAAGAAAGACACCAGCAGCCCCAAGAGTAGTTTTCAACACAAGTCCCGCCTCTGACAAACAAATAGCCAATCATAGTTCAGGATTTTTGAGTGGCACCTGAGGGGGCCAATCAAATTTCATGGGGGGGCCCATGCTGCACCTTGTTGTTCCTCTGGATCCACCCCTGGAGGAATGTTTAATGATGGTGACTGTTCTAGTTTATTACACTCAAAGACACTATTTTCTGATTTAACATGTTGTGAAAGACTGAAATGTGAATTAAAGTTCTCTACAAGCCTCGGAACAAAATATCAGTGAAAAGCCAAACCACCAAACGTGGTGACTTTTTCAGGAATGCCGGTCTACGCACTGCTCTCTTCAACACTTCCCATCATTTTTTGGTAGTGGTCGAAAAACTGAACAGAGTGCCTTGAGTTATGACGATGCGTCTGGTGATGACTCTCTTGCTGGGATGTTCATGTATGACATTCCCGAAACTTAAAGACCTGAATGACCTGAAGTGGTCTAGGATGTAAGGGGTGTCTGTGTGAAAGAGGTTTCAGTGGGAGAACTTCCCAAAGAAATCCAGTCTGGTCATATGTCTGTTCATCAACTCACTCCCTGTAAACAGAGGACGGCTTGGCGGCGACGTCTCTGCCTGGAAACCAACAGAGAGACGCTCACAGTCATAAGGCCGTGCCAGGCAGAGCGCTGCAGGCTGACAGACAGGCTACCTGCTGGCTTTGATCCCGGTCTGCTGCTCCTACCTGTCTGTGTGTTAACAGACATCACATCCCAACATCAACCACTCAACACGCACCGCCTCGACCCACCCGCGACATCAGAGTTTCCATGTGAACCTGACTAAACAGCGCCGTGGGGCCGACAGCCAACTCATGATGTCATTCAAAGTTTGAGTGTAATGAAGTGCAGATGGAGCGGAGAGAGAGAGGGAGCCACTGACACAGAAATGCATTGTTTTCAGTTCAATTTGTACAAATCTGCTGTATGTGTCAAGTTTGGACTAAATCTTGATAAGTGTTTTGGCAGAGCGGATTCAGATCTCGTACGACCACCCAGAGAACACGGAGTCGTTCTTATTCACACATTAAGAAGCATTAGGTCAGTTAAAGTCTGGAAAAGTAGCTCTGACCTGTTCCCATGGATGTAAAAGCTATTGTGCAAGCTCATATCTCAATGTAATCAAAGGAAATGGCTCTTTTTTGGTCACTCAGCTGATTTTATTTTGTGGTATCCCTTTTAAAACTTGAGACTGAACCGTGTAACCTCGTGTAATCAGGCTGATGCAGAGAGATCTCCAGGGAGGAGAGAGATATCAGAGAGACATGGACAGTGTGTCCTCTGCAGGATTAGATACGTGTGGAAGCGGACAGGCCCCTAATGTCAACAGAAGAGAGGATACAAGGAACCACTGTGAGGATGTGAGCTCAAGATACGGACAAACTTAAGGAAGTATACTGTAGCTGTATTCACGCGTTCACTATACTCATAAAAACGTGCCCAAATTTTCATCTTATACCACCAGCTACTTTGGTTCACCACAAGTTAGTCGGCAGGGTGATGATGTTTGTGTCATGCCACATATGCAAAGCTGGAGGAGCAGCAATGAAGATATGAATGCAAATACTTTCAGCATGCAACATCAAATATTACGTTATTTATTATCCCTAATCTGACCGCCTCCTTTGAAGGGAGACTCATATTTTCATGCAAACTCTACAGAGAGCTCTGCAAATGCAAAGCTAATGCTGCAGTGAGTCCTGCATCACAGTTTTTGAAGCGTAAGGCTGCAGACCAGCTTCCATGTTCGACAAGTTCCGAGTCAAATGAGCAAAAAGTAGCGAGTGTGTAGTTTAATGTTTTCCCAGGAGTCATTTTACGTTGAACACCAATAAAATGATGATGGCGTCTTTACCAGAAAGTGTGTTTAAGTGTGAGATGATGTCACTCTCCCACAGTGAGCCAAAACACATCTCGGTCATATCCATCAATTGTTCTCCTTCTGCCATGTACACACTCACACACACACACACACACACACACACACACACACACACACACACACACACACACACACACACACACTGCTCTGCTGTATCACAACCTGCCAGCGTGTCCAGATCAGCCCTTCAGCTGGCAGCAGAGCCCTTATTCAGCATGACATCACCGTTTCCTCGTCCAGGCCCCGGAGCCTAAAACACACAATGAAACACACACACACACACACACTCACGCATCAATGCATGTACGGAGAAAATTAGCAGAGTTTTTTAGAGGTCATCCATCACCCCGAAAGTTCGGAAAACCAACATCATTAGCTCGAGACGGCAGCAGAGCTTCATGTAATCTGTGAGCTGAAAACACAGGAGGAGGTTTGTTAGAGCTGACGTCAGACGCTGCAGCTACACAAAAACAACAAAAACAAAAGGAGGTACTCATGATGTCAACGAATGGAGCTCAGGTTCAGTTCAGGTTTTCACATGAGGACATGTTGAAGACTGTTTCTGAGTTAGAGATGAATCATTGTACTCAATACACACAACATCAAACTACAACACAACAAATGTGTCTGTAGCAAGAAACCGCAGTCAGTCTGTGTCACCACAATCAGATGAGAAATTTCTCACTAACCCAAACACAAGTGTTGCAAGCACAAACACGCACACACAAACACGCACACACACACACGCACACACAATGTCAACACACTCTAGATTCATTGGCTCTTGGGAGTTCTGATAAAACTCATCCTGAATGACCTCATTTGTACAGCAAAGTGAGGGAACAGACAGACACTGAGAGTTTCAGTGTGTGTGTGTATGTGTGTAAAACAGACATTATTGCAGGGAGAGAGTGCTCGTACTTCCCTGAAGTCCTTTCTTGCTGGTTAACAGTCTGGGAATCTTTCCTGGCACAGTCTCCCATGTTGCTCGACTTGGCCTCCCGACTAACTGAACTAACTGGACGACAAACAAGAAGTAGAAACAAAAGTGAAGCCAAAACCACCTCACGACTGGCGCTGCCATATTGCACTGGCGACGTAATTTAGAGCCAGAGTCTGTGCGGTAAATACAGCTGGTGTAAACCATGAAAATATGGATGGCACATCAGCCTTTAGAGCTCCCCCTGGTGACTGGCTGCAGTACAGGTCATAAGCTCCGCCTACTCCATGTTAACAGATGGAGCATGGATCAAACTGAAAACACTTTTGTTGACCAATGATGCTCCTTCAGCATTTTTTTTGACAGAATAACAGTCAGATAGCATGTTTGAGAAAAATGAGATGTGCCTTTTATTTTTAAAGTTTATCTCATGTCCCATCTGTTAACATGGAGGAGGCGGAGCTTATGACCTATACTGCAGCCAGTCACCAGGGGGAGCTCTAAATGTCTCAGCTTCACTGTCCTGCTGTTCATCATTTTATTATACAACCTTTAACACACATTTACACTCACACACACACACACACTCACACACATCTGTTCTCCTCATTTGCAATTAAAACTGAGCCTAATAATCCTGGTGTCAGCAGGACCGACGTTGTGGTCACCGTGTCACCACAGAGTACATTCCCCTCCATAACCCTCTCTCCGTATGATTCCATCCTGAGCACCACCTTCTCTTAAAATCAGCGATGGATTCCTCCAAAGAAGTATTTGGACGTCTGTTTTTAAATTATAGTGCTCGGCGTGCGGTGGGAGGCTGTTTGGAAAAAAAAAAAGAACATCTTTCAACCTCGTCTTCCCGCTGACAAGGCGGCTTTGATAAGTGAATCAGATTCATGTTAGATTACGCAGATTCAGACTGAGAGAGAGAGACTTCCATAAAAGTCTTGGAAAATGTGGACTGGATATGTCAGAGTTTAGTCTCCCAAATAAAGAGGCTTTTAAAGTTAAAGGAACCTCAGAGACACCAACAAGCATAACAACACATTCTCATAAACACCTTATAGAGATATGCACATCTTTCTGTGCAGGATCCCTCGAAGCATCTGTTTCAAGGAACCCTTATGCAAATTACCTTATTATGGTCATTTTTTCTGTCCAGGCAGGGTGAGGCCTGTAAAGAGTCCATGTTGAGGCACTCTTTAGTGTCAGTTTGAAGGTCTTTATTCTCTCTTCAATGCACTGAGTTCTGATTAAAAGTGTCCTTAGATCAAGTTGCCGTTTGCCTAGTGGTCCAAGCGCGCACCCCATTTACAGAGGCTATAGCCCTCGTCACAGAGGTTGTAGGTTCGATTCCAGCCTTGACCCTTTGCTGCATGTCCTCACCAACTCTCTGCTCCCCAGATTTCCTGTCTCTCTTCAGCTGTCCAATCAAATACAGTCAAAAATGCCAAAAAATAAAACTTAAAAAAAAAAAAGTGACCCTTGGTGTTTGTTTTCATCTACAGCTTTAGAGTTTGTTTCGGGGTACCCTTCAGCATTTTAAGATACTGTTTTGTTACCCCTAAAATTCAGCAAAGTCTGTTTATAAAGCACTCCTTAGCGTCTATTTTAAAGTACCCTTTAACATAATTTTCAATTCATCATTCATTCGTTTCTGAATTCTCTCTCTTATGGACAAATTCCACCATTCCACCTGGTCCGTTTCTGATCCGTCACAGAACCGGATTGGATAGGTTTCTATTCAAGTCAATGTCTTAACTTCCACTGGATCCCATTTCTTAAAACTACCTTAGACAAAACAAGACATTTTTTTTATCCACTTGTGCATCTGGCCAGTTTTAAAGTCAAATGTGGCTCTTGAGCTCTGTTTTTGGTCTCCAACACACCGAGAATTAATTTTCTCACATGTGCACAGAAATGTTGTTTCTCGACGCCTGAAGTCAGAAAGATGTGTTGTCTGTCACATTCTGTGATTGCTTGAAGGTGTAACAGGTAACTCAGAGTTCAGTTTTCACTCAACTCATGTCCGACATGAGGATGATGTCGACGTCAGTGAACGCAACTCTTTCACCAAGCCGAGCGCAGTGACCATGGAGCCTCTTCATCGTGTTACTTTTTCCCTCAGAGAGTGCCAGCTTCTTGAACTATCCATGACTCTGTGAAACCCAGTCCTACCCCAGGAGTGTTTACACTATGTGCCCTTCAAGTCTGTGTGTGTGTGAATGTGTGTGTGAGAGTGTGTGAAGGGAGTTAACACCCACTCCGACTTCCAGCTGGAAGCGACCATTTCAAAGTTATGGCACACAATGGAGACATTTAAAGCCGATCTGAGAAGCATACACGAGGGAGAGTTTGACACACTAAGGTCCACTATCAATTACAGTTAATCCCTTCAGTTTCCATGTAAACACAAACACAGGGAGACATAAAAGTTAAATATAGTTGTATTCATTTTCAATCACATCCTCTCTGGTTTCCAAATAAGTCTCCAGAGCGTACACAACAATGTCATCACATAAATTAGATTCTTTGCTTCCAAACCAACACATCGTTTTTAAATGAAAGCCTCCTTTATGAAGCGGTCCGTTTACTTTGACTGTTTCATGACGTTTGGTGCATAGCTCTGCGATGACACAACCTTGTTTTACGATCTGACTTAACTGTTGGTTTGTGGCACACCGTATAAATCATATTTCACTCTCTCTCTCTCTCTCTTATGCAACTTGAGGTTTTTTTCATCTTGAAAACTAGAGCGTCCAAAGCTGCTGCCAGCCAAGCCAGAAACTGCACACATGAGCTCATCGCCCCGAGCTGCTTCATGCATTTCTTTTTTTTTTTCCTACTTGTTGAGATTTGGTGTAAATTTGACCTCCTTAAGAGAAACTGTGAGGGCAGAGAGGAGAGTTTGAACACGAGTCAAGGTCCGTTAGCTGCTTTGCTTTTCCAAACACCCTTTGTGTTGGAAATCCATCTGGTGTTATTCCAGATCTGTCACAACAGCTCAGGAGAGGAGAGCCAGACGGTCAGACCTTCATTAGAGGTGTTTATTATTCAGAGATCATAGGATCCCTGCGCTGGAGTCAAGAGAGCATCAAACCAAGGTTTCAACAATGAAATCAGATCGAAACGTCTTTGACAACAATCAACCAATCAGTCGTGGAATCAATACGTCAGTTTCTCTCTGCAGTCTGAGGAGTTTCATCCACCTGTGATTCCAGTGGCGTACTCAGGCTGTTTGAGAGGTGGTACTCGCAGTTTAGGATGAATTTAAATGTGTTGAAGCAGAGCTGGCAACAGGGGAGTCCGAAGAAATTTTATGCAGCTAACACTTAATTCCTGCATTCTGGTGAATATTTATGAGACTATTTGTGCAGGAAATTGAATTATGAAATAGGAAAACACAAAACTATTGATTTATTTCTATATTATTGATTATAGTACAAAATTAACATGACATAATGAACTACATGGGTATCCAGAGGGCACTTTTTCATGCATTTTCCTCTGAGAGGGCCCCAGAGAAGCAATTTTAAATGTTTAATCTACTACAGTGGAATCCATCATATCCTTTCGGACCTGATGGAGGGACACCACTTAGTGATTCAGCATGCATTTGCTGTATACACGTACTCGTCATACGTTTGTTTATGAAGCCTCCTGTAGTTGAAGTCATCGTGGAGGAGCTGGGTTGTATAAATAAACTGGAGTTTTATCAGATCTATGAAGAAAATTATTAATAATTTTCCTATTTTTATGAAAAACCCTGAACATTATGAGGAGACAAACAAATTATTTATTATTTTTAAAGACAGATCTTTAACTTCTCAAGATATTTAAAGGTTCATGTAAAAACTCAGGATAAATATTACATTTTTTTTTTTTTTTTTTTTTTATCACTCAAATGTTTTCATTGAGTTTACTTTAAATTCAGTGTTTGAAATGTGATTTATAGAAATACAGCTACCGTGCCTCGAGCTAAAAATTCAGTGACAAAAATAAAGTCAGACGAGAGTTCAGACAATCAAAGACATTTTATTACTCCAGGAGATTTTAATAACGCCACACATTTAATCAAAACATTTGATAGCTTCAACTTCCTCTTTGTTTGATTTCCTCATTAGATAAACTGTTTCCTCATTTCTTTCATCAAGCTCCTGAGAGGTTTTGAAAGTCTAACTTGGCAGATTTTACCCTTTTACATTTGTAGGAAAGTTTCTCGCATCCATTTACTTTAAATATCTCGCTGGGACATGTAAGGAAAACCTCAGGGTGTTATAAATTATAATTTATAAATCATCAATCCGGTCGCAAAATGTCCTGTTTGCTTTTGTGGCTCATAAAGAAGCATCAATATAAGTTTTACTCTATTTGATGATAGTTGAAACTCCTCACAGAAGCTTCAAATATGGATCTAAATCTATCTCTGAAACACCTCGTAGGTTTGTTATACATAAAGCGTTAATATTAATAATAATTAATATTACGTTAATACCCAATAGAGATCCCATCACAATATTTCACAGCAAAACTCATCATTTTGTTTTCATATTTCCTTTTTTAATCAACCTTTCCTGAGACAGTTTTTTAAAATATTAGCATCATGTATTAACATCAGTGTTTTCTTTCCAGGAAGGACGGGCAGGAACATGTGACCTGCTGCGCACAGTGTGGCACAAACACAATGATCCACTTGTAAAAGAATCACTCCATGTCATAACATCAGTCAGGTGCCTTTCCACTGAGAATGCTGCATTTGACCTATTTAAGGGCCTGTTTACACTGATGGAGTTTTTTTGCACTGGCAACATCCAGAACCTCAATTTCAGAGCAGCTCTCATCACTTCTTGATAGATCTGTTTTAAATTGCTCAATGTTTGCTTTCATTAGAGGGGATTTTAAGAAGGAAAACATAAAAGCGATGGAAGGAATCTTTGCAGAGGCAGCATCTCTACACCTGGAAATTAAACACTTGGAAGAAAACTGGGTGCATCAAATAAAATAAAACATGTGAGGGAAAGGGTTGGTCAGACTGTCAGGATTGACCTTCAACATTGTCGACAGAGTTGAAATCAGAAGACCCGCCCCCTCCATCTTGATTTTGATGGACATGAGATGCACGTTTGCAATTTCTTGGTCTGATTCCTATCAGAACTTTAATTTACATTAAAAACAACATTTTGGCAACTTCTCCAGAATGCAAAGTCAATGTTTTGTTCAAAACTAAATTCTGACTGTTCATTAACTATTCTTAAACCCGCACCAGGTCACATGATCGCCTCTTATTCTCACTAAAACAAGTCACTAAAGAACTTAATAAAAAAACATCAATTTCTGTATTCTGATTCTTCATATATATAAATATATATATATATATATATATATATATATATATATATATATATATATATATATATATAAAGAAAAAAACAAAAACAGTTCAAGTGCATTCCTTTTGGTGCTGCTAGTGCAAAATCTACAGTTAGTGGACACAGGCCCTTAGTCGTGATCATTTACCTAGAGGTGTTTGACGTTAGCACAAATGCAAAAAAAAATCCCATTCAGTTTCATTGAAACCTGAACTCCTCTCCTCTCTGTTGGTCTACTTCGTCTTTGGAGGCTGCTTAGTATGGTTTCTTCTGCTCAGGACACACACACACACACACACACACACACACAAACATTGACGCAGACATTAATATTGGTTGCAGTGATAGTAAAGACTAAATCAAGAAAAAGGAGGAATGAATGAATGTTGTGTACATCCATCTTACCAGCTCTGATCTCCGTTTAGCTGTGGGGACAATAAATGAAAATCAGTCTTACACTCTGTTTGTAGATATGTTCAAGCTCCTAATTTAACTCCACTACCTGCAGTGACAGATATCATGAAGGTCTCCACACTCACCTGAGTTCAGGTGGGACAGCATCCAAAGCAGGACGACCAGCAGTATCACCATAATGAAGCCGACCATGAGGTAAAATGTCCAGCTGGTTGGCTCTGAGCACAGAAACACAGTGAGGTTAGTTAGTTATGTTCCTCTGCTGCCCTCTTGTGGCAGCTCTCAATACTACAGTCTGCTCTCACCTTCCACCATCAGGATGAAGCTCTTCCTGATGGGCACTCTGAGGGATTGATGGGAGACGCTGCATGTGAACTGTGTCCCCGAGTCGCTGAGCGAGGCTTCGAGGTAGAAAAAGGCCGACAGCGAGTACGTCCTGTCCGTGTTGTGTTTGTGGCTGGACAGCAGGATGTTCTGGAGCACCTTAGGAAGAGGAGCGCCCACCCTCTGGCCCAAAGCAGACGGGTCCTGAGCATACCAGACTATCTCCACATCCAGAGGGTAGTAACTGTCTGCCTCGCAGATCACCTTCTGCTCGCCACCCACCAGCAGAGAGAGAGTGGGTTCGACGTTGAGGGAGACACGAGGAGACTCTGAGGGGGAGAGAGGGGGAATCTCATTTAGAGTATTTTGTATCAACTGCTGTTGTTATTTTTAAATACATATGTTACATTAAAAAATGGTTTTTCTCTGTATTAGTCATTCTAACAATGTCACAAGAGTCAGTCAAAGTCTGTAGAGGCAACAGGGATTGGGTTGCAGCTACTTGCAAAGTGTTTTTACCCCAGAATATGTATAAATTAAATCTAACGTCAGCAGCTGACAAAGAGTTTAAAGTAAAGAGTAAGAGCACTGAGAGTCTAATCTCTGACTGTAGAATCAAGCGTCCTCACCTTCTACGTGCAGATTCACATCCAAACTGGAGAACAGTGGATTCACGGACACGGAGCAGATGTATTTCCCTTCATTGCTCATTTTGATGAAGGGGATGGTGAAGGTGGCGTCCCCGCCAGCAAGGCTCTTAACCCCGACCCCGCTGCCCTTGGTCTGTCCTGTGCGGCTGCTGTGGTTGAACAGTCTGCTTTTCTCTCCTCGAAACAGGAAGTGCCACTCCACGGTGACATCCGGTCCTTTGTGGTCGACGGCAAACTGACAGTGGAGCTTTTGTTGGGAGCCCAGACCGGCTTTCACCAATGGAGATCGGGTTTTGGTGACCATGGCCACTGTGGAAAGAGACAAGATGGAGACACTTTTAAAGCCTGGGGCTGATAACGTTAATCAGGGATGACCTCTGCGATTTTCAGACCAACGAGTCTGGTTCTTCTCATGTTTTCTGCCTGTTAAAGCACAAACTGTATAAAACATGGACGTAGTGTCAGTGACGAGGATGAAAACTCTGAGCTACAGAACTGATATTAACTAAAAACAAACACTTGTTGATGTTACCTGTTGTGGTGAGTACCTCTCCGTCCTCGATAGCGGTCCAGCTGAGGTAGTCCTGCTCCCCAGAGGGCGGCTGGTCAGATGGCTGTCTGAGGAAGCTGGTGACAGTGAACAGGTCCTGTATGTGTCTGAGGGTGCAGGTGAACCAGTGGTTGTACTCCTGATCCCCCTTGACCGGCCAGCGGACGTGGATTCCCTGCGTGCTGTACCGACGAATCTCACACTCCAGCTGCTCTGCTTCCACGTCCTCCACGTACCGCCGCAGGTCCAACTTAGACCCTAGAGAACAAGAAAATGATCAGAGAGATCCAACAGTTTGTGGTCTGGGACTCCTTCAGGCTGCAGGTCTTACCTGTGACCAGGTAAGTGATGGCATGTGGGTTGAGAGGAGCGTCTCCTTTCTGTCCAAACTGCAGCAGTGCCTCTCTGTGGATGTGCTTCGTCTCAATGAGGCCTAAATCGTTTTTAAACACATCTTCATCGATGAACTGACAGGGCAGCCATGACACCTGATGGGCGCAGAGCACACCTGGGAGAGGCACAGAGTCAGTCAGTGTGAAGTTTAGAAAGCTGAAGTGTAGTGGTATTGAAGTGTAGTTGTATTGTCCAATTCTGAAACGACATCAGATACGTCACAACTCAGGAAGGGGAAGCTTTCAGAAAACAAGGGCGTTCATGGTGTCTTCTCGTGAACACAGTAAACAAAACCCCACTTGAAGGGGTCTCTGATTCTAACACACATCCCACCTCTGACAAGGCAAATCATAGACTGTTTTTGAAACCACCTGCTACATACTGCCTACAAATGTACTACATACTACGTTTGAATTTAGTATGTAGTATGACTGTTTTGTTGGGTCTGGTCTGCAGGATGCTGGGTCAGACATTGCTGGGTCAGACATTGCTGGGTCAGACATTGCTGGATTTCCGGGTTCAATTGGAATTTAATAATTTTCACAGCCCCTAGAAACGGAGTGTGCCCATTCGGGAAAAAAAGAAGCAGAACATTAGCACTGTACATTGTGGGCAACAGAACGCAAGGGAGACTGGTCCGCTGCAGACTGAGACATGTTCCCAAATCAGTACGACATCCGGGTAGTTTTCAAGATTTCAAGATTCAAGATTCAAGGTTTTTTATTGTCAATTTTCACTGAGTATACAAGACATTCAGGAAAAACGAGATGCTGTTTCTCTCTCTTCCAGTTCTTTAAATATCTAAAAATTTAAATATAAAAATACAATAAAATATAATAAATACAGTTCTATCTATAATAACAGCCTATGTGCACAGTGCAGGTATTGCAGTGACAGTTTAAAAATGTACAATGAAAATGAGAATAGATAATAGAAAATGAGAATAGATAATAGGTTTTGGCATTCTGCATACTGAACTTTGGCCAAATCAGTACGTAGGCCTACTGCTAGCATAGCAGGATTTTGGAGTTGCTGGGGTGGCCAATCAGCTTTCAAGAGGGGGCCATGCCACCCCTAGCTAATCCTTTGTGCACGCCCCAGGGTACAGTGTAAACCTAGTGTAAACCTGAGTTCTGCAGTGCTGTGTATAACCGTGTATATTAGTACAGAAAAGTATAGCCAATAACATACAAATAGTGTTTTGAATTAAATATAGGCTTTAATTTATGTGCAAAACATCACAATCTCTGTTTATTAACCTTACTCAGAGTCCCAGCTCATACTGAATGAGGTTGCAGTCTTTAGTGGGTGTTTTCACTCATGTCTAAAAGATGACTCCAAAAACGTCACACAGAGGAGATCGATAACTTACCTACAAACAGACAAAGGTGAATGAGAATCTTTAAAAACAGATCCATGGACATTTCTGGATATTACTCCCTGTGCTTCGAGCTGCAGTCCACATTGAGTTGCTCACAGTTGGAGAAATACTTTCACTTTCACTTCACGCAAATAAAAACTCCCTCCTCCTGCCCCCCTTCGGATCAGGTATCAGGTGGTTTACATATCACATAGATATCATTTTAAATGCATGCAAACTTTATGAGACAGAGAATGATTCAGTGAGTTTCCTTATTTCTGCATATTGCTGACTCACTCATTCTGAGGCTGTATTATATGTTCAGTGTGAACTGTGTTACTTTTATAATAAAGACAGCACAGATACAGCTCATATTCCTTATTCATGTCTTTAAAGAACCATTTCTCTAAACTTCAGCACGGAGTTAAAGTTACTAAAGGTGGTTCCGTGTTTACACCATGTTGCAAACATGCAGTACTGGCTGTGTCCAGTGGGGGCGCTGTGAGGAGTCAGAGGGACCTGAGAGCAAACAGCTGGAGATCTTTTTTTTAGAAGCTTTATTTAAAAATCAAGCATGTTCATTGTTCATACCTGGTTCATACACTTCTATCCAAATTGTTCACAATGGCATTAAAGTATGCACAAAAACACAAAGTGTTGTCAACAGAGCTGCAGCACAAGTAACCATTAAATAACAGAAAAATCAACAAGATCAACAAAAACAACAAAAGCAATCTGCTCTTTCAATAAATACATTTTTAAAATGCTTCAATAAAGTCACAATTTCAAGATTTGTATTTTTAGGTTTTAAATACAGGTAAAAAAATGTAATCTGTAGTTTTAAAAATATAAAAGGAGTGTTATCTTTCAAGACAATTGATTTTTATGCATGAAATATTTGCTAAAATAAGAATCAAATTATGTACAAACTCCCAGGATCCTTTCTCTCCTTCATAATAATCCCATATTCTTATCTAACATTTTTTAAGGCACAAGATTGTATTGGTTGCTTTTTTTGTATTTTTGTATGGGGATTTAGAGTGCATCAAATATAAAATATTATTATCAGAGGTATTATTTTATCATTGCTATCATTATTGTTCATTTTAATTAATAATAATCCTCATTATTATTATCATCAACATCGTAACCATTTTATCAATATTAATACTTTTTTATTAGCAGTAGTAGTATTTTATCATTATTATAATAATTATTTTCAATGAATGATAATGACAAAAAATTATAATCCTATTATTTTTGTATCATTGTAACCATTTTATAATACTGATAATACTGCTGCTATTAATGATGATAATAATAATATATATATCTTTTTCTTTATTGTTATTACTGGGCAGCAAACCGGTGCTGATATATTGGCAGGGTGCTTACCCAGGTAAAGTTACCTTCACCTCACCTTCATGATTTGCAAGTTAAAAAAATCATCCCTCCTTGCTCCTGAAGGGAATGACTGATTGTCACAATTTCTCTGAAATCACAGTCAGTTTAAAACTTTTTAAATAATTCTCCTTCAGTCGGTCTGCTCAGTCTTTGGTAGCCTCTCAGTACGGTAGACTCTGCACAGAAAACACAAACACACACAAACAATTACACATACAATAATATTGGTTTGCATTAAATCAAGACAAAGGGAACAAAGTCGTTTTCATTTGATCTTACCTCAGCGGATTTTCTTTTTCCTGTTAAGAAGTAAACAATGATTAGTCATCAAGATCAAATAAATGAATAGTTATTATTAATGATTCAGCGTTGTGTGTAGTCTGCCTTTACATCCCATTACAAGGTAACATGATTACACACCTGAAATCTTAAATCCTGAAAAATTAGAAGGCTGTGTAGAAAATGACCAACATTTGCTGGCATAATTAAAAGTCCATTTATCCACCTTAAACACAGAACCTAAATCCATCTTTAAATTATCCTTTGACTTGTAAGAGAGTCTCCACACTCACTTGAGCACAGGCGGGGGAGCAGCTTGTACATAACAACCAGCAAAAAGATGTCAACAACGATGAACACCACCCAGAAGTTTGGACCTGAGCACAGAAAAGATGAGGTTAGGTGTCAGATATGTTCCTCTGCTGCCCCCATGTGGTAGCTCTCAGTATTACAGTGTGATACATTTCTTACCTGTAACAACCAGGATGAAGCTCTGACTTATAGGCTCTCTCAGGGACTGATGGGAGACATTGCATGTAAACTGTCTCCCTGAGTCCCTGGACAAGGCCGTGAGATAGATGGAAGCCGACAGTGAGTAGGTGTTGTCTAGGTTGTTTTTGTGGTTGGAGTGCACATGGTTGTGGAGAACCTTGGAACGAGACCCCCCCACCCTCTGAGCTGACGCAGACAGGTCCTCACTGTGCCAGACTACCTCCACGTCCAGGGGGTAGTAATTCTCTGCATGGCAAATCACCTTCTTCTCCTCGCCCTCCTGCAGGTAGAGAGTGGGTCCGACGTTGAGGGAGACACGGGGAGACTCTGAGGAACAGAGGGGGAAATATAAGGACATGTCTCAGGCAAGTTCAGCCAGATGCTCCAGGGATAATTTGAGTGATTTGCCTGAGTGTCACTGTAGTCTGACATTAAGGCTGAAGAGTCCCCTCTTTGAGTCTTCCTCACCTTCAATATGCAGATATATGTCCATGCTGATGGACATTGGATTCACCGACACAGAGCAGAAGTATTTCCCTTCACTGCTTATCTCGGTGTGTGGCACGGTGAAGGAAGCGTCCCCATTGATGAGGTTCATCAGCTCAACCCCGCTCCCCTCCATCTGTCCCGTGTGGCTGATGTGACTGAAGAGTCTGATTCTCCTTCCACGATGGTACCTGTGCCACTCCACAGTCACCTGTGGGGATTTGTGGTCCACGGCAAACTGACAGTGGAGCCTTGGTGTGGAGCCCAGGGCTGCTGTCACTGACGGTGTTAGCGTCTTTGTGATCATGGCGACTACGGAAACAGACGAGACAGAGACACATTTTGAATCTGGGATCAGACTTAAGGTACAGGACCTTGTTTAGTCTGGATCAGAATGATCTGGATTGGGGAAATCCATTTTTGGCAATCCAGGATAAACTGATCCACGTTCCTTTTTGCTGGAGGCAAATACGGAAAATCAGAGACACTTTTTAATTTGGGGTTTTAAATGGGATGATGTTAATCTGGGGAGACTTGGCAGATTTCACATATTGAGAAATATTTTTGACTGTTTCATGAATTTTACCACGTGATAGTTGAATATTAAAGAGGATCTCTTGTTATATTTCCTTGCTGAGAGTCTTTCTCTACCTCTCTCCTATCACACTTGCAGGGCTCAGCAGATGGCTGTTAACCAATGAGTCTGGTTCTGCTCATGTTTTCTGCCTGAAAAAGCAAAGACTGTATAAAACAATGACGTAATCTCAGTGAAAGTCCCCCATCAGATCCTAAATTGGCCTTATGGAGCCCAAAGATGGCAGTCACCATATTGGAAATGCTGACTCAGATTATCCTCTGGCACAGAGGTGGAGGTGAGGTGTTTGTGGTGACGGGCTGTAAATATATATAATTCTGCTGCACATATTTTAATACGGGCTCTCACAGGGTTTCCTTGGCTCTTGCAACCAGCTTCAAGTAGACACCTGAGTTACTGCAGTTCTTTGCACTGCAGGATTATAGGATGGACAAAGTTTTGCTTAGAAGATTCTTTCATAGTTTTCACCTTGCAGGGCCCACTCTTTTGTTTACACCTAGCTAATTTCGAATAGAATACAAAAACTCTGAGCTACAGGACTGATATTAACTAAAAACAGACACTTGTTGATGTTACCTGTTGTGTTGAATATCTCTCTGTCCTCGATAGCGGGCCAGCTGTGGTAGTCATGTCTTCCAGATGGCGGCTGGTTAGATGGCTGTCTGAGGAAGCTGGTGACAGTGAACAGGTCCTTAATGTGTCTGAGGGTGCAGGTGAACCAGCGGTTGTACTCCTGATCCCCCTTGACCGGCCAGCGGACGTGGTTTCCCTCTGTGCTATACCGACGAATCTCACACTTCAGCTGCTCTGCTTCCACGTCCTCCACGTACCGCCGCAGGTCAAGCTTAGACCCTAAAGAACAAGAACATAATTAAAGAAATCTAACAGTTTTTGGTCTGGGACTCCTTTGGTCTGCAGGTCTTACCTGTGACCAGGTAAGTGATGGCATGTGGGTTGAGAGGAGCGTCTCCTTTCTGTCCAAACTGCAGCACAGCCTCTCTGTGGATGAGCTTTGTCTCAGTGACGTTTATACCCCTTTCATTTACAATAAACACCTCTTCATCGATGAACTGACAGGGCAGCCATGACACCTGGTGGATGCAGAGCACACCTGGGAGAGGCACAGAGTCAGTCAGTGTGAAGTACAGCTTAGTTTAGAAAGCTGACGTATACTTTAGTGTATGTTTTGCTTTGGTTAAGTTCAGTAGAGTGTGTTTTAGTATCATGCATTTCAATAGACTGTAATATAGTGCAGTAACCTAACTAGCTAACCTCTATCACAGTGTAGCTTCTACTGCAGCATAAATCATGCCAGAGCAGCTGATGCATGACAGCAAGGTGTTCAAATGTCCAACAACGTAAGTTTCTTCCTCAGTTTGGGAGTTTTTTGGATTTGGTAAAGAAGACGTGTATTTGTGGAAACTCCAGTTTAATAACAAGCGCCAACCTCAACCGTGAAATATGAAGCCAATGCAGATGTGTAAAAAACTGCAGTTCCTCCACAGACACTAAAGTTCAGACATCACTGCGGCCCTTAAAAAATACACAGTTTTAAATATCAGTGCATATATATTCTGGATTTTACGGTTATTCTTCTAGATTAATTCTTTAAGGACTCAAAAAGAAGATGCATGTCTTAATTCACAGTTCAAATTACTTTAAATTGCAAGCATACCTCTGCACACTTACCACCAAGTGCGATTGTGTGGAGCACTTTTCTACAACTTGAAGTACAAAAGAAAGCTTCTTGCAGCCCAATCCAAATAGTTGATATCAACACAAGAACAATCACGCTCATCATCCCCAGTAGGCTACTTCTACTATTTTTGCCTGTAATTCCTTTGGTTTTGCAGCAGCTAACCACTGGAATACCTTACAAAACACCCTCAAACTTTCAACTTTGACTCCACTCACAAACTTCAAGCTTAAACTATGACAGATTGTAATTGACCGTGCTCCTGCTGATGACTTCAGACTTTACTTACATGCCTACTTCTCTTACACCTCACGCACATTGCTTCTTACTTGTTCACTTTTGTTCTATTTTATGTTTATATGTCTATTTGTGACTGTAGTTTACACGTGTGTGTTCCTGTTGGCGCCTCTTGGCCAGGTTATGTTTGTAAATGAGAACTGTTTCTCAAACTTTTTTTTTACCTGGTAAAATAAATAAAAAATAAATAAATGAACAAGTCCCACATCTGACAAGGCAACTGTTTTGGATCTTGGGGTGGCTAATCAGATGTTAAGGGGGCCATGCCACCTTTTGTGACCCCTCTGAGCTTGCCCCTGAATAAAGCGTAGGGTACACAAGTAGTGCACATAACATTACAATGTGGTTTGTAATGCAATATAATAGTACAGTGACTCTAAGAGTTTACTCTGGTACTTTCATCTGTTCAAGAATATAGTGGCGGAGCAGCATGTTTAATATGGGCAAACACGTAGAGTATAGTAAAGTAGAAGTAAGGTATTCATTCGTGTTTTAAGACACTGAAACAGAACTCGCAACTTTTCTTACATCCACGATCGATTACTTACCTGTAAGCAGATACAGGTGAATAAGTATCTTTAAAAAGAGATCCATGTTTACTCCCATCGAGCAGCAGGCACACTGAGCTACTTTCACTTTCACATGTAGTAAAAACTCAGTCTGCCTGCCCCCCTTCGGATCAAGTATCAGGTGGTTTACATATAACATAGATATCATTTTAAATGCATGCAAACTTTATGAGACAGAGAATGATTCAGTGCGTTTCCTTGTCTTCTGCATATTGCTGACTCACTCATTCTGAAGCTGTAGAATAAGTTCAGTGTGAACTAGTGTATGCATGTTACTCTTATAATAAAGAGAGTAAAGATGAAGCTCATATTCCTTATTGATGTCATTAACAAACCCTTTATTGAAACTTTAACACAGAGTTAAAGTTATTCAACCCGTGGTTCCGTGTTTACACCATGTTGCAAACATGCAGTACCGACTTTGTCCAGCGGGGGCGCTGTGAGCAGGCACATGTACCTGAAAGCTTTGCTGATGCGGAAGTAAAAAAAACAAAAACCAAGGCCTTTTTGACGAATCTTTATTTAAAAATCAATCACATATCTACCAGACATTCCCAAAATATTAAATTTTTCATTAAGTAACCCAAAGCATCCCCTTACACACAAATACAGAAAACATAATTTACATAAATACAACAAATATCAACATTAACTAACATACAAAAATCAATAAAAAAAAGTTTCAGTGGATGAAATTCAAATGTCTAATGATATAATTGTTTTTGCCCATTTCTGTTCTGAGGTTTAGGTTTGAAAAAGATGTTAAACATGTTTTACAATCTATTGTTTTATAAGATATAACGAGGGGTTACCCTTTCACGCCTTTTCATTTGGCCCAGTTGATGGTCAGATTCTGAATTTAATGTCTTTAAAAGTACTTCTATCCCTTTCTTTGTACAGATAGTATTTTCATTTTTATTTAGAATTTTTAGAATAGATATTAGGTTTCTGTATTTATTGTCCGTACTGTCTTGTTGTCAGGTACCAGTAGGATTGCCAACTTTCTCACTATTAATAAGGGACAGGTGCACGGTGCCATGGTGGTGTGAGCATAATGCGTGAATTCAGCGTATACTCATATTCTGATTCAACTGGAAATGCAGAAACTGTGTATATTCCCTGTAATCCTTACTGTATCATTATGTAACCTCATATGAATAAACCTCAAAGAAACCACAATTTGGCTCTTTACATCAAAAAACAGGCAAAAGAAAAAATAAATGCAAAAGAGGTGTATGACTCAACACATGTACTTTTTCCATAGATACTTGTTGATGCTCTTGACTGACTCAAGCAGTCTTTTGTCCTTTTGCACAGCCAGAGTTTTTGCAGGACTTCGCACATTTGCGCTGTATACAACTGATGCGCGAGGGGCCCTGTGATTGGATGACAGGCGGTGTGATTGGCACATGATCTGCCACTGCCGTTTTATCTGATCTAGGATTTGTAGAGTGCAGTCTGCTGTATTTACAAGAATTAATAGTCAATATACAGGACAATTGAGGTCCTGTATGAAACAAACCAATTTAGCCCAATATACAGGATGTCCCAGCTAATATGGGACAGTTGGAAATCCTACCTTCACACCATTTAATTTAGTACAGTCTGGTTCTGAATTTAATGTCTTTAAAATATTCTGAATTGAATTTCTTTAAAAGTACTTCTATACCTTTCTTTGTACAGATAGTACTTTTATTTAGAATTTTTAGATTAGATTTTACGTTTCTATATTTATTATCCTTACTGTCTTGTTGTCAGGTACCAGTGTTCCAATCACCACCTCAAATTCCTTCGTGTGCGAGCTCACTTGGCTCACAAGGTTTCTTTAATCTCAGATGGTTGCATTTTCACTCTTAAAGTCAGGTCTCGGCAAGAGGATAATCATTTACTTCAACATGAAGTCACCAATGAGCATAAATATTAAAAACATTCAGTTGAAAGAAGTCCTCCTTCAGTCTTTGGAGCCGCTCAGTACGGTAGCCTCTGCTCAGAAAACACACACACATTAACAGATAAATTAATGCTGCTTTAAATCAGGAGATAAAGGGACCAACAAAGGTGTTGTCATTTGATCTTACCCGTGCAGATCTTCTTCTTCCTGTTAAAAAATAAACAGTAATCAGTCTCATTTCAATGACTCCTCACACTCATGTTCACATATCCTTTGACTTGTAAGAGAGTCTCCACACTCACCTGAACACAGACGGGGCAGCAGCTTGTACAGGGCGACCAGCAAAAAGATGTCAACACCGATGAACACCACCCAGAGGTTTGGACCTGAGCACAGAAAACATGAAGTTAGGTGTTAGATATGTTCCTCTGCTGCCCCCATGTGGGGGAGCAGATCTCAGTATTACAGTGTGATACATTTCTCACCTGTAACAACCAGGATGAAGCTCTGACTTATCGGCTCTCTCAGGGACTGATGGGAGACGTTGCATGTAAACTGTTTCCCTGAGTCCCTGGACGAGGCCTTGAGATAGAAGAACGCCGACAACGAGTAGGTGTTGTCTTGGTTGTTTTTGTGGCTGGAGTGCACATGGTTGTGGAGAACCTTGGAACGAGACCCCCCTACCCTCTGAGCTGACGCAGACAGGTCCTCACTGTTCCAGACTACGTCAACATCCCGAGGGTAGTAATTCTCTGCCAGGCAAATCACCTTCTGCTCCTCGCCCTCCTGCAGGTAGAGAGTCGGTCCGACGTTGAGGGAGACACGGGGAGACTCTGAGGAACAGAGAGGGGGAAAGATAAATATAAAGAGCATTTTGCTCTTATGCTCAGAGTGGGAAGCTAATCATTGAATCTTTAAAAGCTGTTATTTCAACCCCATCACTACTCATTCTAGTCTGACATTTAGCTGAAGAGTCTCCTCTTTGAGTCTTCCTCACCTTCAATATGCAGATATATGTCCATGCTGATGGACAGTGGATTCACCGACACAGAGCAGACGTATTTCCCTTCACTGCTTATATCGGTGTGTGGCACGGTGAAGGAAGCGTCCCCATTGATGAGGCTCATCAGCTCAACCCCGCTCCCCTTAGTTTGTCCTGTGTGGCTGTTGTGACTGAAGAAACTTCCACGATGGTACCTGTGCCACTCCACAGTCACCTGTGGGGATTTGTGGTCCACGGCAAACTGACAGTGGAGCCTTTGTTTGGAGCCCAGGGCTGCTGTCACTGACGGTGAGAGCGTCTTTGTGATCATGGCAACTACGGAAACAGACGAGACAGAGACACATTTTAATTCTAAAACATTTGGTTGGATTGGATCACCCTGATCCAGACATGAACTTTTCAAGATCTCCATTTACCTTTGACATATATATTTAATCATGTCCAAAATAAACAAACCAGAAACCTGGAGTAAAAATATCAGCCCACATCTTTTAAAGTTAACTAAACATGTATCTGTAGTGATACCAGATCAGAACCAGAAATGGATAGTTTTTTCCCCCAAGGCTTGACCCTACCTGTTTGCCAAAGTAAGATTATATGTACCTGTTGTAGTGAGTATCTCTCTGTCCTCTATAAGAGGCCAGCTCAGGTGGTCTGGCTCTCCAGAGGGCGGCTGTTCAGATGCCTGTCTGAGGAAGCTGGTGACATTGAACAGGCCCTTTGTGTGTCTGAGGTTGCAGGTATACCAGCGGCTGTACTCCTGCTCCCCCTTGACCGGCCAGCGGACGTGGATGCCTGTTGTACTGAACCGCCATATCTCACACTTCAGCTGCTCTGCTTCCACTCCCTGTAAGTACTGCCGCAGGTCCAGCTTAGATCCTAGAACACAAAACATGAATCAGTGTTGAACAACAGCATCCAATAGTCAGATGCTCCTTCAGGCTGCAGGTCTCACCTGTGACAAGAAAAGTGATGACTTCTGGGTCCACTGGAGTGTCTCCTTTCTGACCAAACTGCAGCGCAGCCTCTCGGTGGACGAGCTGAGTGTCATTGCGGCCCTTGTCGTTCACTGACGCTTGTTCATCTCTAAGCTGACAGGGCAGCCATGACACCTGATGGATGCAGAGCACACCTGAGGGAGGCACAGAGTCAATCTCTGAGGTCATTTAGAACAATTGTTCCCCAACCTTTTAGCCCTCGACCCCCAAAATAAAGGTGCCAAAGACTCGCGACCCCCACTGTCCCTCAAAGTGATTTAGTGTAACTTCATTTAGCTGGTCTGCAGAAAATGACCCTACCTATTTGAGCATGTGTCTGTGTTTCCTGTGCCGTTATGAATTAACCTGCTGCTACTGATGCTTTTGATAATTAACTGTTCACTAACCTTAAACTTATGAGTCATCTGGAAACAAAGAAAAGCAGAAAACTCATTACACTTTCTATTTTCAAGGTTTAATTTCAAGTTAGCTACTATTTTTGTTGATATTTTTTACTATAATGGGTAAAATGTACTATTTTTAGATAACTTTAAAAAAATATAACATTCTGGAAGACATCACGCGACCCCCCTGGGGTTCCCGACCCACACTTTGGGAACCCCTGATTTAACATACACAGTGAAGCAGAGCAGACGAATGAATGCTGTGCAGGGAAGTATAGTTTAGTAAAGCATGACAGGATGCAGTCTATAACAGAATAAGGTGATTTGGCAAACAGCCTCATCTCCACATAGTCTAGCACTGTATATTAACCTAACAGACATTACAATACGTCAAAAATACAAAGTTAAGTGTAGAATTCAAGTATAAAAAACTACATGCTTTTATTTCATAAAGTGTGGTATAATATTGGGATTCAATTCAGTTTACCACAGTGTAGTGTCCAGTATTTAAGAATAATGTTGAATAGTATAGCTTAATGTTCTATATTTCAGTATAGTCTGAAGTATTTGAGTGCTGTCTAGTACACTGCAGTAATGAACGACACAGCACAGTGCAGGAAAGTAGCTACAGTACAGTATTTTCTACTATATTAAGAGTGTTAGAGTTAAAGACAAACTTACCTTCAATCAAAATCAAGTAAAAAGCTAACTCTAAGAAGAAACGCATTATAAAGTCAGGAGAGCTCTTCACGGACCATCACACTACACTTCACCAAACTTTCACTTTCATTTCACTTGAAGAAAAACTCTCTATATTTGAAGACTGCAGTACTGACACCGTCCACTAGTGGCGCTGTGAGGAGTCAACCAGACCCGATGACTTCCGGTCCGTCTTTCCTCTGTGCTTGTTGATGCAGGACGTGCTCCATACGGATCTGTTGACATGCTGCTGATATGAGGAGTGAGTTTAACAGGTTTGGTTCCTGTGCTGGATCTGAGAGGTAGACTGGACTCACCTGCAGAGGAACAGATTCAATGTAGATTAAAAACCAGACTAGATTCAGAAGCTATGACTTTGGTGATGAACAAAGGTAAGTGTTTCTGCCTCATACTCCCTTATAACATCTATAGATCAAGTTTAAATAACTATATAAGTTAAAGAAACACATTAAATGCAGACTGCTTACTTGTTTGCTTTTATTTATCATGATTGAACATTCAAAGAACACTAAATATTTCACATGCCTCTCCTTTAATTCCCTCCTCCTCTCTCATGTCTTCAGATTGGTCCGTCCTGCAGGGTGCTTTCCTCCACACTGATAAGCTGTGTCTCCCCTCATCCCTGTCCTCTCTTCAGAAGGCAGACTGGATCAGGGTGGGACATCCAGTCCTGGAGGCGATCAGAGAAATCTGCAGCCGAAATGAACATCCTACTGTATCAGCAGAGGGGTGTATAAAGACGGTGGTGTGTGCTGTGTGGATGAAGCTGTTGGGCAGAGAGGCTGGAGAGGATGTAGAGACGGCGTGGAAGGAGAGCCCTTTCTTCCCGCTGCAGAACAGCCTACCTGAAGTCAACCACGTCGTCCTGCTGGAGCTGGTGAAGTCGACGAAAGCAGCTCAGATATTCGCTCACTTCCTGTTGCATCTTCCTCGCTCTCAGGTGTGCACAGAGCTGGACAGGCTGGTGCAACACGTGAAGAGCAGCCCGACTACAGAGGAGGATGTGCGGCTTGTTTTGGAGGTGTGGTGGGAGCTGTGGAAAGGTAGAGACGAGAAGAAAGCTGGAGGACCAAATGACATGGAGACGATGTTTGAGCAACAGTTTGCTCGTCTCTCCTCTGAGTCTTCAGGTGGGACTCATCAGGCCGCCAAGAGGTTAAAGCTGGACCCTGCATCGCCAAACAGTGACGTCCTGCACATTCTCCTTCATGCACTTAAAGACGTACAACATCACATTTCTGCGACAGATCTTTGCCTCCAGGCTTTCTCCATTTCTCTTGATTCTCTTTGCACAACCTTCCTGATTGGCCGAGCAGTCGCACTTCCAACCAAAGAGAAGCTGCAGATCCTCTCTAAAGCTGTCGGTATCAGAGAACAGAGTGATGAGAAACTGAGTCCTGAGCTGGTTCGGGAAGCTCAGAGAGACCTGCATGCATCTCACACTCCATCCCAGTTTCAGCCGAGCATTATGAAGTTTGGTGAAGCCCTGAAGATTGTAACAGAAGCGGCTCAGTTGTGGCAAAGCAGTGGTCTCCTGAAGGTGTGTGACTCGTGCTACTCTGCATTCAAGCTGGAGCAGAGTGTCCAGAGAGTCCTGACAGCTCTGCATGAAGCAGAAGAGCCTGAAACTTCGACTGAGGTGAACATACTAAGAGGTCTGCTGGAGTCACTGACTTTCCCCGCTGTGGAGATCAAACCTGAGGTGATGTCGAGGGTTGCAGCGATGATCATCAGTCACCGCCTGGATGACTATCAGGACTTTGCGGTGCTGTTTGCCAGCGAGACAAGCTGGGCTGCATGTGGTGAGCACTGGATGGACTGCCTGGAGAAAAACCAAGCAGCCTTCCAGCAGCTGGACACCCTCATCAAACTCACCTCCACCCTCATGAGCAAACTCCAGAGTCAGAGCTCAAACGTGAGCCAGTGCAGGAAGCTGATGAAAGTCATTGCTGACATATTTTCTGCACTTCCTTTAAAAGACAAGAACGAAGCCCTCGCTGAGATGATGAGGCTCTCCAGCAGGGGGTTCTTTGGGTGCTCCGTTCCCTCTGCGGTGACTGACGGGTTTGAACAGGAGCTCAACATGGCCTTCAACTGCATCATCCAGGGAGGAGGAGGAGCAGCGGTGTCATCTCACAGCAATCTGAACACAGCCGTGTCTTTAGTCGCCAGGGTTGCGTATCAGAATCCGGAGGCTGCTCTGAAGTCGTGTTGTCACTCTGCTGTTTTCAATAAAGGGGCTTTCTCTCTGATGGCGGCAATCCTGCAGCAGCTGCCTGGACTCAGAGGACAGAGAGGAGGAAAAGATGGAGCTCAGATTGATGAGAAGGAAGGGAAAGAGTCTGAGGAGAGGATAGATGAAGGAGAGGATGCTGCAGATGGGAGCAGCCTACTCTGCAGGTGTCTGGAGGAGATCGTCAACACCAAGTCGTTAGCGGCGAATGAAAGAGAGCAGTTCCTCAAGTTTCTGGGCCTGCTGATGACGCCCGTCCTGATCGGCGAAGGAGAGGAACGAAAGGAGAGCTTTGTGCAGCCTCAGGAGGTTGTGAACATCTTCGTCCTGTCTAACCTCTCCACTGTGGGTGAGTTCTCTGCAGGCGTGCAAGAGTCTGGCATCTTCACATGTCATGCTTAATCTAATTGTGTAAACACAATCATTTTAAGCCCGCCTGTCTTCATATCACTTGTGTTTTTTCTCCTCAGGTAACAGCTCCTTCGATATCGACCTGAGTCTGCAGCTCCTCCACACCGCTCTGTCTGTGGACGTCCAGGAAGCGGCTTCATCTCCTCACTGGGTGTTGGACTGCTCTCCTTTCCCTCTTCTCTACATCCTCGCTCAGCTGCTCGACCAGACTCTCAGGTTTGTTATGAGACCTATAATTGTAGGTGTAACAGGTCATTTAAATCTGAATTCAACATTTTGGTACTAGAACGGTGAAAAGTATTCCTTGTCTGACTGTTGTATGAGGCTGAGTGTTAATCTGTTGAAGTTAGAAGAAATTAGAAGGAGGTGAAGTTTGAAAAATGTTGACACTTGCTTCAAAACACGCAAAACACAATCCCCTCAGATATCAAGTCATTTAAAAAATGGATTCCAATACATCAGTTTATCTTTACATATGACGAGCAGAGTGTATCGAGGGCTCTGTGTAATTCACTCATCACTATATTTTAAAGGAAATAACTCAAAACAAAAATGTGATCCTGATCTCTTATTTTTTAAACATAAACTAAAAACATATTTATTCATTCTGGCTTTTATATAAGATTTAAAGATTGTATTACTTACTTTTTAATTTTATATTGATTCAAATGTTGCTTTATTATGTAATTAATTGTAACTGTTTATCTTATTTTATTTGTATTTATTTATTTTTATTTATCAACTCAGTTTTATTGAGATTTTTTAGCCTTATTTTTTTTTCAACTCTTCTCCTTACCCTTTTTATTTATTTATTTTAACTATTTATATTCTTATTGTTAATTTGATGCTTTAACTTATTTTAATTACACATATTTTATTGTTGTCGGTGTGCATTAGTCTCTATTTTAAAATCCATCTTTGTTTTTTAACATGTCTTGCCATTATTTTATTTCTGCTTCTTTCTTGTTTTCAATCGCTGTAAAGAACTTTGAATTTTGTTTGATTTGTATGAAAGGTGATAATATAAAAAAAGCTTGATTGATTGATTGATTTTCCTCCTGTAGTTGTAGGGAGCAGCCACCAGAGTGTGCTGTCCGCCTCTGGTCCATGGACACTAAAGACCTGCTGGTGTCGCTGCTGACCTCTCTGGGGCAGGTGGTGGGTGCAGAGGTGGCCGCGGCCCCCAGCAGCTGGTCCAGAGCTCTGTTCTGGCTCTACAACAAGATCGAGGAGCTGGACTGGACGGTTCGATTCCACCTGAAGCCCGTGTGGGGTGACCACTTCAAAAACGAGGTTCCCTCTGCTCTGCTGACCGTCTGTGAGCTACCTGAGCAGGTGAGAACTCTTCTTTATGGTTTCTGTCATGTGCAATAAAATGTTCAAAGACATCAGAGTATCAGCAGGCGGAAATATAGTGGACTTCAAATGGACCTCTTCAGTGGAGGGGATTTTCTCGCCATGTGAAAGCAGTCGCATAATGTCTAGTCCATTAAGTCATCCTGATGATGTCACAGTGATGTCATCAAGGTGCTCCCAGCTTGGATTTGGAGGCCTCACATTTAATAACAGAACACCTCAGTTAGAAACAGGTGTGTTCACCTTGCAGAGCTGGTCTAATGAGAAATATGAGATGCAGGAAAATGTAAGATAACGTCTTTTTTGAGTTTATTCTGAATAAAAGTCGAGACTAGATTTAACAAAGGTGTCAGTTCTTTAACACTTAAGCAAAACCAGGAGTTTGAAATTCTACTATGATTTAATTTTGCCGCCATGAGCCAATTTGTGTGCATGGTCTGCAAAAAAGAGAGACGTAAACACTCAGCTGATAAAGATGCTACAGTGAGACGTGATACAAAGATACTTCTTATCTTTATTATCTTATAAAAATGACTCCGTCCTGCCTCCACCCAGTACTTAGTTTTATTGATAATGACACACAACTTGTTTCAAGGACAGCTTGAAGACTCCTCAGATACCTTCAGAAACTCACTCTTTAATATATATTTAATATATAATTATATATGTTCTGGTTTGCTCACATTATTGCATCATGAAGCAACAGCTCTTTGACTTCTTTAAGACATAAGTCTGATGGTACCAGCTCACTCTTATCACTTTTATCACTCTTATCTTAGATAAATACTCAGACTGAAAACCTTGGTAAGAAGGGATCCTCAGTGTTTTATTTTTGATACGGCCAAACACAAAAGAATCCAGAGATGTAAACATTATTTGATGATTATTTTTCTCTGCTACTATTCGATGCAGGTGCATAATTTTCTTTGCAAATACTTTCTTTATCCCCACAGTATCTGTTCTATACACCAGCATTAGGTTTAAATCTGCTTTAGTCAGTCTAATGTTCTATTTTAACACCCGATCATCCGACCTAAACAGAAACCCTGTAACTAAAGAACCCCCTCCTGTTAGAATAAATTAATCTGTTAATAGTTAATGAGAAGCTGTGTGAACTTTGAGCTTTGGTCGGGCTGTGAACCAGGAAGCAGGATTAATAAAGTATTTGTTGAAAGCAGCTGAAGCAGAAAATGTGTCACTGAATAATCCAGAAAGGGGATTGCTCCAGTTTTTGGTCGAGTTTGATTTGTCTTCTTTGTTGTATCAATGAAGAAGCGCAACATGCCCTCTTCATCCAACAATGATTTAATATTAAAACAGTTTCCTTCATTTCGATCTTTGTCAGGTGGATATTTGAAAAAGTGGAAACTACATATTTATAGTTTTTGCTCACCAACATGCAGACCAGTCTCTGGATAACTGGTTTGGTTAATCATCTACATCATTCAGGTTAATAAACATCCTATATTAATGATTAAGTCACAATTTATCATCAACAAAATATTATGTTATTGTTTCACTAAAGAATAATCTTTCCTCCAGACATTACAGCCTACTGGAATTTATACAGCAACCAACATAACAATAAAATGTTTTAATATAATAATAAAAAACACTGGAAATTATATATATTCCTTTTTTTTAAAATACCAAATCAGATATAACTGTGATCTGTAGGAACACATTTTGTAGATGTTCTCTTATCAGTCTGAATAAAAAAAACAGGGTCGTTAATGCTAAATTAAGTCCCTGGTTGTTGCACATTTTCATATTACAGAGCTGTTTTATTTTGAAAATCACTTTTAACCAACTGTTAAAACAGTATCAGGAGGTCCGAGCCAATAATAAGCCCTTAGGTAAGAGTCAGTGAACAGTAGTCATCTATCTATCTATAAATACGTATGTTTCCATCACATGCTCTATCTCTGCTCCCCCTCCTCTGCAGGACTGGTCCGGTCTGGATCTGCCTCAGTACAGCCTGGGAACAGGTCTCCTAGCCTGGATGGAGTGCTGCTGTGTGTCCGACTCTCTGCGGTCCACCATGTTAGCTCACCTCTCTCTGGACCAGCGCCGGACCGACCACGTCAGCATGTTCAGCAAAGGCCTGCTGGTGGCTCTGACCCAGACTCTGCCCTGGTGCTCCGTCTCTCAGTGGACCAGACTGCTGAGAGTCCTGAAGGAGCTGATCACCTCGGGTCGCCTCCACGTTCCCTTCTCACTGGAGTACGTGGAATTCCTGCCTCTCCTGGATCTGAAAAAGTTCTCCTGTGAGCTGCGCCTGTCTGTTCTCCTGCTGCGAGTCTTTCAGCTGCTGTGCGGGTCGAGCTGCTCGGACTGGCTCTCAGGGGACGGCTGGGCTCACGTCGGCCGGTTGTACGCCTACGCCATGAGGGAGATGATGCACTCGGTGAGGTCCAAGCTGCCTCTTCCTTCCTCTGGTGCTCTGAACGTCTCTGAATCAACGTCCCCTAAAACACCAGCGACCAATCAATCCTGCACTTCTATCAGATCCCCAAAGATGTCCAAAGACTCTGTGAAGGATCTCAGACCAGCAGAGGACTCTCTGGACATGGAGCTGGAGGCGGAGACAGATGCCAGCCAGGGAGTCCTGTTTGTCCTCAGCCAGCTCTTCTGCCATGTTCAGCACATCCAGGTATGAGTTATTGACACTGACACCACCGAGAAATGTGACTCTAAAATAATTCAAGTAAATGTCTTCAATCATTGCTCAGACTGAAGTAATCTATTCTGGATTAACATTTTAGTATTTACATTCCCCTTCTCCAGGTGATGATGCCCGGAGGTCAGAGTGAACCCTTGTTCCTGTCCTGTCTGGAGATCCTCAGCCACTACGAGGCGATCATGTCTGCTTTCCCGCGCAGCAGCAGCCCACTGGAGAGCGAAAACACGCGTCACTTCTTTTCCACCATCACCGACAACCTGGTGAACACAGAGATGAAGGCCGTGCTGCAGCAGAAGATCTCTCAGCTGGTGTCATCGGCTGCCTGAGGAGGAATTAACCTCTGTGGATTTTCAGTTTTTCTACATTAGATACATTTTACTTTCAGTTTTTGCAGCACTTAGATAACAAAGAAAGTTATTGCTAATTGTTTAATGAATTAATAAAAATCTGACACTTCTCAGCTGATGTCTGTCCGTGGCTTTAGTCTTCATTAGTTCACATCTGGAGCTCTGTGCTTTTGCAACATGCAGACATTACAGTAAGAATTACAACCCGCTTTAAGTCATCAAATACTTTGACAAAGTGTTTAATTTGTACAAAATATTTAGCATTTTTCTTTTATTTATATAAACATTTCAAAAGGTAAAGCAGCACACTCAACATTTACAGTAATTTTGACACAGTAACAGTTATTAGACAAAACTACTTCATTGTTCAAAGTGCAAGAAGATGTAGTGCAAGAAACAGAATGTAAAGTTTGAGGACAAAAAATCAGATTGCAAAGAAAGTAAAAAAAATAATATTCAAAAAGTAGAAATTTTTAAAGATTTTTGCTATATTTTGAGAAAGATAGCGTTGGATTCAAAGTAGATGAATTTTGTAAATAATTTTAAAAGTCTGAGATGAATATTGTTGTCTGACTTCTGAAATAGTGCAAATTTTCTTACAAAAGTACAAAACGTATTTTTATAGGTAGCATAACTAATATCAAAATATTCTTACACCTTTTCTCAAATCAAACATCTAATCTTGAATTTCTCATCCCAATATTTTCCCCTGATACTCTGCCCTGAAACTTTACAAAGCTGCTCGTTCACACGTTCCTCACAGTGTGATGTTTTCCCCATCAGGCTTGAGGGGAGTTGAGTCTCAGGAGGCAGAACATTAAAGCAAAAGCCATGATGTAACACTAACTACATGGAGGACGGAGCAGCAGAGACCTTCCCTATGATGACCGTTTGTGCATTTCTATCAGTGCTATGTATACACACGGAGGAGTCTGCAGACGTCTTTACTGTTCTCCTCTTGAAAACTATTTTCCATCTTTAATCTGGGTTGATTTTATTTATCTTGTACCATGCAGCTTTTCTGGTTTCGCACTGGAGCCAAATTGCTCATTGTGAATTATCCTGAAATTTTCATGCCGTGTTTTCGCATCGGTTTGACTTCTCTACGGAGAGTCCAGCAGGAAAAAGTCAGGCTGAAGTTAAGAGGAAAGATTGGGCCAATTTGTGTTCACCCGTGCAGCCCACCCAGGACATTCTTGGAGGTTTTTGTGCATATCTGAATACAGCTTTATACATTCTTTGTCTGCGTCAAAGGTCTCAGAGTGAAGCCAAGTAATCCCACAAACAGGCGACATTTCAGTCCGTCTTCGTCACGTTTTTACCTCCGTCTCCCTTCCCTCTTCTCTGTCGTTGGTACAGTCTGTTAGCTTTCTTCAGCAGCAGGGTAAACCAGTAGACCTGAGGAGCCAGGATCGCCAGGTTACCCACGTTGCAATGCAGTGGCAGATGCAAGGCCACGCGGTGCAGCGGGACCCCAAACTGCCGGCCGTACATCCAGTACATGAAGGGGAAGATGAGGATCCGACACGTGAAGAAACTCAGGAGGACGATGACGCCGTTGATTCTGTGCAGCCGGGTGTCATCAAGGCCGAGCTGGTGAGACAGAAACAGAGGAAAGATGTGAACAGGAAAAGTCAGGATGTGCAACACTACAGGAAGGTTTCAGATGGTTTACCTGGATGAGGATTTTTCCAATTGAGACAAAAGGAGTGCTGAACTCTGTCGTGAACAAGCAGCCGATGAAGAAATCCCCCAGTCCTCTCCTGAAGAACTGCAGATCAGAAATACTAAATTAAATAAGCTTCTTATGAGACTTTCCTTTCTGTGATGAGTGCACGTGCGTACCAGAGTGATGGGCAGGAAAATGAGAAGCAGCACCAGGTGATGGAGCACCAGCATCCAGTCCTTCCTGAGGAACGCCTTCACAGTGTGGGCAGAGTGGCCGCTGTACGAGCTGGACTGACCTCTGACCCTCTGAGTGTGGTAGTGGCTCAGATACATGGCCAAGATGTCGTAGGCCATGTAGGGCGCTCCGAACAAAGTGAACCAGTCGGTCAGCCAGTGACTGCATGAAGTGAGACAGACACGGTTAATCCACTGACTGTTAATCCTACTCATGGTGATAAAGACTCGACTCTCACCTGTCAGTCATGACGTCTCTGCAGGTCGTCACCACCCTCACTCCGGCTGCAGTGGCCAGAGACGCGTGGATGGCCGAGACGAGCCTGGAGGAACACAGTCAGGTTAAAGAAGAGAATGTTTATTATTTGTGTTTTAATATTTCATATCCTTATATAAAACTAATGACACAACCAAGAGTTTTTCACAAATTTCCCCAAACAAAATTTAAACATGTGCATATTTATTTGTGTTTTATTAATCAGCTCCTCTGCATAAAAGATGATTTAAATCTTTTACAAACTTAAATTATGAATCAGAATCAGTTTTATTGGCAGAGTATGTGTGTACAAACAAAGAATTTGTCTACAGTTCACTCTGTGTACCATGTACAAACATTTAACATTAAATATTAAGGTCATTTGTACAAGGCTACATTAACATTAAACTGTATTTTTCAGTATCAAAATATGTCAATAAAAAATTCTATATCCAGAGTATATTTTTCTTTAAATGTTACTGTTTAGGGGCGCTGGTGGCCTAACTGTCTAAGCGACCCTTGTCTCAGTGGTCGCCGGTTCGACTCCCGGCCGGTCGACCATGTCCTGCATGTCTTGCCTCGCTCTACTCCCCACATTCCCTGCCTCTCTTCAGCTGTCTATCCAGTAAAGGTGAAAAAGCCCCAAAAAAAGCTTAAAAAATAAAAGAAGTTACTGTTTATATTTTTTATTATTATTCCATGTATTATATATAAATATTATTAATTACATTATTTTGATGTATTTATTTTACTTATTTAATTACTATCAATAATTGAAATATTATAATTATTTTGTATATATTTATTTACTTATTTTTAATTTTGTATTATCTTTTATTTATTTATTTTTACTTTATTACAGTTTTTTTGTTTTTGCCCCCGAGTCTAACAGCTGCATTGTTGTTTTGTGATATGACGGCTGAGTCTGATGAAAACGTTAAAAAAAAAAAAAAAAAACAGATGCCAATAAGCGTATGTTTGAAAGTAAAGACTATGTGCAGGAGTTTAAATTGTGACTCTTTATATATGTGATATGTAAAACTCAAGTGAGTGATCATGGCATAATTGATTCAAGGGAAAAAACACATTTGGCATTTTTTTTTTACATGGAAAACATTTACGTTTTTCTTAATGATTAATAAACAATTGATTGTTAACATTTCCAAAGATCGATCACAGAAAATACTTGAAATTAACATCCCTAGTGCAAACCAAAAACACATACTCCCCCCCCCCCCCCCCCCCCCCCTCATGTCTCTGTGCCCCATGGGCCCCTCAGTGGAAGTAGTTTGGACTCACCCCTGCTTACAGGACGAGGATATAACTTAATAACTTTACTTTGAAAATCCTTCTGTTTGTCATATGAAAGCCGAATTTAACAGACAATTATTTTAAGTTAGACTACACATTATAAAGTCTCCACATAAGATTTATATCGATTTATCAGCGGAACAGCGTTAAACCGGCTCGTTTCTGAGAGGGGTTCGACGACAGTTTGAACCCACTGACAGCGACCTGTCGAGCGGGGACACTCGCTCGACAGGTCGCTGTCAGCGGGTTCGTACCGGTTCGTACTGGTCCGTGTAAGTGCTGCTGACCTCTCACTGACGGACACGACGTCGGCATCACTCCAGTTTGTGAAAGACCGTCTCAGAAGTCTCCTGGAGGTGTAGAAAAGCCCCGGAAACAGCACAGCTCCGCAGGCTACAGCAGACAACATGCTCCCGGTTCAAGTCTTCCCCTTTCTGCAGCCTTTAAACCGCCTCAGTGATCAGACTGAGAACCAGTCTAAACCTTATTTATACAGTCTATGGTCTAACGAAGCTAGCTTACAACTAACAACATGACAGTGAGTCGACATGGAGCTTTGGTACTGTGGCTTAACTTCCCCTTCATACAGATTAGTTTCCTTCAGAGAGACATTATTGGTTGAAGTTGAGTCGATCTGAACCAATAGTAGGTATTGACCTTTATTAACCTTCATTAACCCAGTTATCTTACATATTACAATAACACAGGATCATAAAATACCTTCTGGCTCTGCAATGAGTCATCTCCCATTCATCTCTTTATTTACAAATTCTAGATAATTCAGTCATATTTTACAACAATGAAAATTAATTTTATAATTCAAAATACTTATATTGTTTTATGGTGGTTATGCAGATTAGAAAACAAACAGGGTGAGACAAGACTCCAACACAAAGCAGTCATAAAGACCTGCTCACTATACATTATCCAACTTAATACCCGTCTACAGACTACAGAAATAAGTTGACACAAACAAATGATTTGAAGAAAACTTTATTGAATTAAAAAAATAATAATAATAATATATTTTATTTATAGACACCTTTCTGGACACTCAAGGTCACCTTATAACATACATAAATACAACAATAACAATACAATACTAATAAAATGAGAGGGGAGGGGGATCATTCTAGTCCTATAGCTGTAGGCTTGGCGGAAAAGGTGAGTTTTGAGGCGGGATTTGAAGGTGGTGGGAGGGGTGGAATTTTGTACGTCCTGGGGGAGGGAGTTCCAGAGGCAGGGGGCCGAGCGGCTGAAGGCTCTCGACCCCATGGTGGTCAAGCGAGCAGGTGGGAGGGTGAGTTGGGTGGAAGAGGAGGACCTGAGACTACGGGTGGGTATTTTGGTATGGAGGAGGTCAATGAGGTCCTGAGGAGCTCGGTTGTGGACGGCCTTGTAGGTGAATGACAGTTTTTATCATTTATACAGCTAAAAATATTTCCTCTGATCGAAAGATTCTTATCAGACTAATTCAAATTAACATTGCACATTTGAACATTTTCATCCACAGCAAAATCCAAACAATCACATTTTTACATTGAAATTTTAACTAATCGCACTTAAGCTCATCTGCTCTGTAACTTTTGACATTTCAACTTTCATCTAGCTTGATCTGCTGTCAGGAACACATTTATGCATCAAATCTTGTAACACTACCCATCTGTGATTATTGCTAGTCTGACTTTTTGTGATATATTTAATAAGTTAGATCTATTTTTCAAACCAACTTTGTTTGCCCAACTAGATCTCCTGATTAGTTGTGCTATGGTTCAACTTCTTCCGATTCTTGGCGTGAAGTCTGCTGATAAAGTGTGTCGTGTAAGTGTAAGTAAATATATGATTTAGTGTCTACATTTGATCCACTGTCTTCAGCAGCTGTGTAATTTGATCCCCGTGTCCTGATCCAGTATCAAACACAACATGCCGTTGGCCACATTTCTGCAGCACCTCCTGCAGAGGCTCCCCTTTCTTCTCTATGTGCTTCTTTATGGTCATTCCTCTCAGCTCCTCTCTGTAGGTGAACAACACCACAGTTCTTCTCCACACGGTGTCCCCCAAAACACTGACGAACTCCTCCAGAGCTCTCTTGTCTTTCTTTGCGAACGAGTCCACTGGTATGGCCAGCAGGAATATAATTTTACTCCTCTCAGGGCAGAGGGAAGTGCTCCGATTTATCTCTGTCTTGACCTTCTTCGCATTGGTCAGACCGAACCGACTCCATCCAGGCGTGTCCACCACCGCCACAGCCCGCCCTGAAACGCTCCCATGGCCTACAGAGCACCTGCTGGTTTGTCCGTACCGTTGGACCTGGAACTCTTCTCTGTCCAGGATGAAGTTTCCTGCAGAGCTCTTCCCTGACTTCCTCCTCCCCAGCAGGATGAAGGAGAGAACAGGTCTGGAGCCAACTGGGAATACAACAACAAACAAAGTTTATATTTTGATTAACACATAGACTGAGTATAAGTGTCTGAAAATGAGAAGCAGCGCCAGGCAGCGTCCAATGGACGATAGCGGCTACATGATCGAGATGTACAAAAATGAGACATACCTGATGCCATCCGCTGCTTCTGTCCAGGTGCTTCATCACACAAATCATACACATTTGTCATCTCTATGTCTTCTTGTCTTCCCTGCCGACTCTCCTCTACGGCCAGATCTCGTCTCAGCTTGGTGTACAGCATGTTCTTGGTCTCCCTGGAGCCACTGTTGGTCCTCATCACCCTCTGGATCTTCTCTAAGAGCTCTCTGATCTGAGCTTCTGATGCGCTGGGCTGGTTGGTCATAACCTGGTACCTGTTGGCGCATCGCTCCAGCAGCCAGTGGAGAGTCTGTCCCTGATGCCTTATGTGCTCCTGGATGGACACTGCTCCTGCAACAGAAACAACTCAGAGTAAAACCTCAACAGACGGAGGAAAAGAAACGTTTTCAATAACATAATAAACAATGAAACAAATGATATGAGACGCCCTTTGGAGACAACCCGGACTCTAAACAGTGAGCAGAAAAGATGAGTAAATGATCATCACTTTACCTAATGCGTCTCCATGTGTGAAAAGGACCATAGCTTGCTGCCAGATGGGGGTTTGAAGAAGTTTGAGCTGGGCCTCCATAGCCTTCAACTCCCTTTGGCCAAAGACGGAGGTGGTGGGCAGAACCAGCAGGATGGCATGGGGCTCTGGGTTACAGAGAGACACACCTCTGCAGACCTCCTGAGACACTCTGTGTGGAGTCGAGGAGTGGGAGGACCAGCCCGGGGTGTCGACCACTGTCACCTGGAAGTCATTTAATGTGAGTGAGGGCCAGAGACTGTTTAAAACACGACCTGGTTATTGACGTCATCCATCTGTTCCCAAAGAGGCGTAATGAATCAGAGGTGAAATTTAGGTGGGCCCCCAGCCTCCTGTCAAACACCTCCACCTGTCAGTCAACCCACCATGCCCATAAGTATGCAAAATGATGCTCTACTCTTGGCCTAAATAAAGAAAACAGATGAGTTCTAAAAAATCCCACCCAAGTACAGTTTGTAGGAATTAAAAAATGAGCTATTTAAAGCAAAATAGTTTCTGGTACTAGGCTTTAAACGTGTTTATTTTGCTGTGAAAAAGAGTGTTTTGGTTATAGGGTTTGATGGGGATTGACTTAGTTTTGGAGACAGCCTCAAGTGGATACAAGGAACTGCATTTTTTGCACTTCTGCAGTGGCTTCATTTCAGCAACAACGGACTGAAAAATGAAGCCACTCTCTTTCGTGCTTCCTGCTCTATCCACTGTCGTGTCCTCTCCAGGTAAAAGCTTAAAATCCCCCAAAAATAACTTTGACAAAAAAAACAAAACACCAAAAACTGCAGTTCCTCTGGTGGCCACTTGAGGCAAGCTCCTAGACTGAGTCAATCTTTACATGAAATCGTTATAAAATCACAAACTTTACAGCAAAGTTTAACAGCTTTACAACCTGTTAGAATAATGTTGTCAGTCTGTATTTCTAATTCCTCTATTAGTTATGTCTTTAAGTGGCTGCATTTGATTTAGTGTTTATGTTTTAATATTTTAAGTCCAATACAAAGTCACTTTGGTGATTTTTTTATGCTAATGTTCAAATAAAAATATTTCCTGCGTCTACTGTACTTCAATATGATTCAATATGTTTCGGCTTTCACTGGACTTGGGTTGGTTGTGTATTTAGTGTTTGTCATACGTGGATTTTATGTGGTAACCTAGGAGTGCATAGAAGTCAGGATTGCTGTGAGTTTCCATATCGTGCATTTAACACATGTTTGGACATTCAAGGAGTAAGTCTGAACTGTCTCAGCTCCTTAAATCTCATAAATAAGTTTACAGCTCCACCTTCTGGTCAACACACAACCACTTAAGGCTCCACTCTCTGCTTCAAAAAGGCAGCTGATCAACCCATGGATGGCGTCACAGTGGTTACATCCATTCTGTATACAGTTTGGATAAGATGTAAACTTGTTTATTTACCTGTTTTCCAAAGATAGTGCCATTCTCTCTGGAGCTGCGAATGGTGTTTCTGTTGAAGGCCGGTCTTCCCAGGATTGTGTTTCCTGCTGAACTCTTCCCACTTTGTTTCTCACCCAGTAACAGCAGGACCACTTGGCCTGAGCAGCTCGTCTCCAGACCTGACAAATTTATGATCATCCATTTCATAAACACTCAAAAACAGACGCCTGGTTACTTTTTTAAACAATAAAAAATAACTCACCAATTGAGGCTGCCATGTAAGGATTCCTGTTTTTATGATCCACAGTGAGAACGTTGGTCAAAAACTCACACTGAAGTCCCCTTCGATGAACATTTCCTCTTATATGTGTCCTTTTCTGAGTTTGCTTCCTCCTCCTGTTAGTTCACAGCTGTTAAGTCTATTAAATATTTAATCCAAGGAATATGTTTGTGTTCTATGTGAAAGGACTGGGCCGGGCAGCGTGATTTAATCAGTAACAGATTCAAAGTTCACGACAGAGGATTTCCAGAGAAGTGAGTGTGGTAAAACAATGACTCAGACCAAACACACACACACACACACACACACACACACACACACACACACACACACACACACACACACACACACACACACACACACACACACACACAGGTGTCACTTCAGCCCACATGGGAGAAACTGAACAGAGGTAACTCATACAGAGGGAGAGAGAGGTCAAGCTATAGGATGGAGTGATGACAGCTGGAGCAGCATCGGGCTTAAGTCGGACTTTAAATTCAGTCAAGATGGAAAAGTTGTCTCTATTACTTTATTTAATCAACATAGTGTATTTCAATAGAAGGAACTTTCCCCAGGACCTTTTGAGGAACTCAGTAAACCAGTCTCTACTTGGGGGATCGTATATCCAAAGGACCAGGAACTTTTGGAGGCGGGGCCTGAAATGCTGAATGTTTCTGATTGTTTGAGTATCTGCAGTGTTTTTATTTAACATGCATGACAATGTTGACCGCTCTGTCTCTTCTTTCCTTTCATCCTTACTGCCCTCTACTGGTCTGACGATGTAGTGCAATTACTATTATTTGTCTTCATACAGTTCTGACTTGATTTGCATAATCTTCTTGGGACTTATTGCCATAGTGGAAATACTAAAATGAGAGGCTCACAGGAACCATTTAGTTCCTGGTACCTCTGGGCAAAGCTGTTTTACGAAGAGTGAGTTCCTGCTGCTAGCCCAGACTTTTAAAAATCCAAAATAAGGCCATAAACTCTTTATCATCCCGATATCTTTTATTCTGCCCAGGAGAGGGATGTGCCTTCTGCAAACAATGATTAAAACACGTCAAAAGAATAAACATAGTTACTCATTTAAAGCTCCTCTGAGGGACTTGGCGCCCCCTGTGGACAAAGTGGTTTATCTTTGCTGTCCTTGTCCAAATGTGTTGGTGGCGTTTTATAACTAAAATCTCATCCTGGTTTCTATTAACAGCCAAAATCCCAACAAATGTTCTCCTCAGACTCTTTCCAAACAGAGCAGGTCTAGACCGTACTCTATGTTCTATTATTAACAAAGACTCAACATCAAGACAGGATAAGATCCAGTCCCATCTTACAGACAGGACTCAGTCTGATCTCATCTTAATCCACCATGAGCAGAGCACTTTGCAGCATTTAGCAAGTTACAGTGGCAAGGACAAACTTCCTTTAACAGGCAGAAACCTCCAGCAGGACCAGACTCATGTTAGACACACATCTGCTGAGGAAAAAAGGCAGACACTTAAACCTTGGCTTTAAAAGTTACAATACAGAAGTAGTCAGTCCGGTCACTGATGGACCTTCATACTTTTCTCGGTCATAAAAAAGGTCAGTCAGGGATGAGAGGAGGGAGGTAGAGAGTAAAGAAAGACCAGGACTCAAAGTAAAACCACTGTTTTAACTTTTATTCATATATATATATATATTTATATACTCATGTGTTTGACTGCCACTGCTAAAAAGTGTGACTCATCACATTATCACCTGTAAGCATAAATAATCACTTTTTTCTCTCTCTTGAAACGTGGGAAATAAAACCGACTGAAAACAGTTATGGGTCAATTTTCAGCACCATTGAATAGTACATTCTCTATATTGCATCAGAATATAAAAATATACAGATATAGTGTGTTTTTATTTGTCTTTAAAACATTCTTTCCGTGTTGTTCAATGGCATGAAACAAGAGAGGAAGAAAAGACCTCATGCTTTGTTACCGTTATCACGTCAGAAATCCTCTGCAGGTCTGCACCAGACGCGTCATTCATCCATTCACAGCACTTTGAAAACATCAGTAGCAGCCACACGTGGGAGACACAATTAAATAAAACACATGTTAGAGGCGCCGTCCTCTGAATCATGTGACGCTCACAGTGCCACCGGCCTCCCGACCACTTTGAGAAGAAGGAGAGTGATGAAGACGCCGACAGAGGCGTGGGAGTGTTGCAGTGCGAGCAGGCCGGTGGGCTGTTAGCTCATTAGCAGTCTGATGATGATGATGATGTCGTAACCCCGCCCACCCCTCATCCAAAACAAAACATATAAACATAAATTCAAAGCAGAAAAATTCAAAGATCGCAACATGTCAGTTTGAACGATTCGAGGCAAACAAGAAGAGTTGAAGAAGTTGAAGCGAAGGCGCGGTCGGGATGAGAGTTCGGTTTGCAGTGCATAGAGAGGGACGTCTGAGATGGAGATTCACCTGTCCGTCATGTGGGATTATTGCCCTGTGTCAGCCTCGCCCACTCATGCACACAACACACACACACACACACACACACACACGCACAAAAAACATGCACACCTCCGCCCAGAACGAGCACGACACGAGTGTAGAGACAGACAGACAGAGAGAGCAGGGCTGGTTGATCAGGTTCCTGTGGTTTCCAGAGGCTCCAGGCTGGTGGGGTGTGTGTGTGTTTGTGTGTGTTTGTGTGTGTGTGTGCGTGAGAGTTAGTGTGAGTGTGAGTGTGTGTGTGTGTGTGTGTGTGATACAAGTCCAAATACAAGTCCAGAGCAGGTCTCCACCAACACTTTAATTGTTATTCTCGTCTGTCTGTCGGTCAGAGCGCGGCCCGCCTTCCGCCGGGAAGCTTCTCGTCCAGCTCGTAGAAGAGGACGTAGCCGTCGCTGCTGCACACGTGCGAGGAGGACATCGGAGTTACTCTGGAAATTAGGATGATGATGGGGAGAAGTGAAGAAAAACATGTTCATACTCAAACCAACAGACTGAATAAAGAGAGCCAAAGTCACTAAACTAAATGTATTCTTGATGATGATGACGATGCTGAAACCTACCTGGAGTCGTTGAAGGTGTACCATTCTCCGTTGGAGGGGTTGCGACAGTAGGCCGTGTAGTGACCTCCTGTGGTGGTGCCTGAGTGGTTGGACACTGCGTACAGGTTGTACACTGCGTTTGCTGCAAAGACACAGAAACACAAACAGACTTATAGACGGCACATAGCTTCTCAAACTCCTGAGAGGTGGACTCTGACGCAGGACTGGAGGGTCTGTGGAGCCTGAAGCTGGCTCTCCTTTGACCCGTGCTCTGGTAACTTACTCTAACAAGCCAGGCTGCTTCTGAGTGTGCCTCGGCTGCACTGGCGTGATATGTCAGCGCTCAGGGAGGACACATTTTAGCTTCAAAGCTCATTGTGGGCGAAATAAAAGACATTTCATCGATGCTAAATTCACTCATTTCTGCAGGATTCCACTCTTGCCTTGTTTGAAGCAGGGGTGTTTGTTTTAAAGCTAGGGTTGGTAGTCTCGGAAAACCAGCATGAATTTGAATGTAGCTTTTCCTCATGACTCCGTCTAACCCCTCCCCTCCTCCCTCGGAGCTCCTCCAAAACGACGTCCCCCCCCCCGCTCACATGCACGAGCGCCACTGATTCTCGACCATATGATGGTGACTGATTCAAAACCGGTCCTCACCAAAACATTCTCATAGTGAAAGTTAAAAACACAAACAAACATGGCTGCTGTTAGTACTCACAACTGTCATGCTAGCATTATCCAGTTGTACTGGTGACACGATATCAGGAGAAAAGTTATAATACATATATAATACTGTAACAGCTCTACTGTTTGTTAAACCTGTTCAGTGTAGATGTTCTTAATTCCTACAGTGTTGACGGTCAGTGAAGGCATCAGGAGAGGTGTAGAGTGTGTGAGTGGGAGAGAGGAGAGGAGAAGTTCTTCATTCATTCAAACATTGATTGTTGTTTTGTTGGTTGTCGTGATCACAGCCGACAGTGAGCGGTTATTAAAACTAAACGTGTTCACGACTCAGCTCGTCATCCCTACAGCGTCCGGACGGACGCTACAGTACATCTACATTTTCTGTAGGACTTACTGAACGTCATTAATTATTCTGCTTGTTGGTGAGAGCTTTTTAGACTCTGATCCGGACTACAGTCCTGAGCAAAGCACCTCATCAGGTCAGAGGGGACAGGCCCGAGGTCGAGCGAGAGGGGCAGTAAATAGAGTCAGGGGAAGTAGAGGCAGGAGACGGGGACTCGGAGGAGTGCACGCCGGGGAAATGTACGCGCAGGAGGCGGGCAGAACGGCTGGACAGGATTTGATTGGTTTAAAATTTGGGGAGCCAAAAAACGGTGATTGGTTGGTGTTTTCCCAGGTTTACTCCGGCTGTAGATAGCATTTTTTTTTACCTCTTTTTTAGGAACACATTATGTATTGATTACCATCAGGACATAAAGATCATTTTAACCAGTATAACAAAAAGCGGATCTAAATCTGATTACCAACCCCACCTTTAACCGCTGATGCATTGATCATTTCTGCACATTACATCAGTCTGACTGAAGCAGACACGCAGGGATCGTTTGTTTTTGTGCAGAAGAAGAGTAAACTGCCTCCCTTTTCATGCAAATGGCATTATATCAGAAGATTTATTATAATGTATGAGAATAAATATTGAACAAGGAGTTTTAAAACATCTAATAAAATGTAACATACAGAGTTTGATTCAATTAGTCTCAAAGTACTTCCTTGCCTGCGCTCTGATTCTAAATCTTAAATCGAGTATCTTGATGGACGCTGATCCAATACGTGACATTCATCCTCATCACAAACACACCAAACACACTCGCACAACGCAGGTCATCATAAAATCTGAGTCTAAGGATCAGAACTTACTGCTGCTCTGGGAGGCGAACTCCCGCAGGTCCAGATCCGTCACAGGGAAGTTCACGAAGGTGGACAGTTTTCCAGTTCTTTGTCCTTCAGAGAAACGTTTTAGGTCTGAGGTGGGAGACGGAGTCAAGGAGAAACTGAACAGAGTGAAGCTAATATCTAAAGAGTTTCTACAAAGCTTGTTTAACTCTGCTCAAAGATCCTCACCATGCGTCTTCCAGAACTTATCTTTCCACATGGAGACATTTCTCAAGTGAAAATCCTACTTATTGATCAAAAAGCTGTCAAGATTATTCATCGCTCTGACATCAAGTGAATGTAAGATAACGACTCACTGCTCTCTAAGCTTGTATAAACCTTGTGTATCCCAAACCCTAACCCTCTCTCTCTCTGCCTGGTCTCTGCAGCATCGTCCTCTCACAGCCGTGAGGTCTCTGACATGTTGGACAAAGTCATCACACTCATGAGGAGGAAAAGGATACGTAGCACTAAGATCTTGGGGAACTTCTGTATCGTGAACTTCTTCGCACAAACCCTCCTGACTTCACACCTGGAGCACATCTGTGGAGACAAAACACACACGGTGAGTTCAGGGTGTACCGGCCAACAGACGCACGCAGGACTCCAGAGAACACAGTGATTTAAAGCGTCTGCTCTCCTTCAAGCACGATGTCTCTCAGATGAACCTGAAAAACCTCTACCGTTAAGAGATGTTTATAAAACTCAATCTTTCTCTTTACATTCAGCAAAGAGGAGAACGTGTACACCTGTGTGTTACACTAATCAGGAAAGTTGTCCTTGATTGTGAAAGTGTTTCGGCTCAAAACAAAGAGGTGATAAGTAATCGGTGCAGGGAAAGAAGGAAAGGAAAGAGGGGCCTAATAAAAGGTGACTATTGTTCTTGTTCCACTTTCATCTCCTCACATGATGAAACCAGAGCACAACATCCACAGAGCACCTGTGGGTGATTACTACAAAGCTCTTCTCCTCCTTTGCTGTCTGCAGGATTTATTTCAATATTCTGGAGATCACAAACATTTCTGCTCTTTTTTTCTGCAACTAAACGACCTGCAATCTACAACCAGTTTTACCAAACTGATAATAAAATCTTTAACCCCTTCATCCTCAGAGTGAAACTTGCGCAGAGCAGCCTGCCGAAGAATCTGAGGAGCCAGGAATTTTGAGAACCATTTATTTAGTCTGTCTTTTTTTAAAAATAAATCAATATAATCATTTTATTGTTACTTTATATTGATCTCAATATTCTATTGTTTCATTTTTTTTAATTCTTACATTTTTATTATATTCTTAATGTTTTTTTTTATCTTAGACTTTCATCTTTACCTTTTTATTGTCTTCACTTTTTATCTTTTATCTTTTATTTACTTATTCCTTAACTATTTCCCTTTGTTGTTCATTTATAAACATTTAATTGCATTAGTTTCTACTTCTCCATTTCTGCTTCATGTTTAGTCACGATATGTTTGATTTATTTGTTGTTTTCAATCGCTGTAAAGCTCTTTGAATTGCATTTGATTTATGTGAAAGGTGCTCTATAAATAAAGCTTGACTGAGTGATTGAATGTGAAATTAGAGTTGCATTAAAGTGGAGTAAACTGTGTCAAACAACTTAAATCAACACTGATGAGGCTCTGCGAATTATTCTAATGCGACCCAACCAGACTGCCTCACATCAAAGCATCAAAATACACCTGGATGAGTTTAAGTTCAAGGTCAGAGTTCACTGAAACCTTATTAAATGGAGTCCCTAAAACATGTCGACCTACATCTTCAGACATCACTCAGATAAATCCCCTAAAATCAATCTAATAGATCCGGCTTCAGGCATTAAATCAGTCAGAGTTTTGAGAAGTGTTCCAACGTGGATTATAAAACTGATTCTGATCTGGACTCTGTTGGTTCTTACCGGCTTCTCGTCTCCGTCCAGGATGTCTTCTTTGGTGAAGAGCCGCATACAGTCCATCAGACTCACTTCACAGTAGCCCGTCTGCAAACAAACAAGAGAAGTATTTATGTAAGCAAGCACACCAGCAACGAAGAAGAGCACACACACTTCAGATCACCTCTGCACCACCAGACTTCATGTGTGTGTGTGTTTTCTAACCTTGGCGATAGGTAGAGACAGATCCCAGAAGGGGTCAAACACGGTGGAACAGAAACCACAGTGCCTGCAGGTCAGAGAGCTCTTCAGCTGTCCTACAAACAGGTCTGAAAGACAAGAACCACATCATGAAGACAGAGTGGAAAAAAGAAGAGAAGTATTCTGTTTTTATAATTCATTCTGGTCGCTCCTCGTCCCTTGGGGGAAAAGCTTGGCTGTATCAGATCCTTAAAAACACATTAACATCGACACTGACACATCCTCACTTACCCACTATCTTGCTGTCTTCTCTCTCCAGGTACTTGCTCCACATCTTCCTCCCCTTCTCTTCATCCCTGAATGTGGAGAACCTGTGAGACTTTAGACTGTTAGGACATCAGACGGACGAGACAGACGAGGACATACAGACGGCTGCTTTCAATCTACAACTGATCTGAACGACTTGTTTCTTTATCTGCAAACCAGCCTGAAGGTGCACGGTGTTTGCCCGGCTTTAAGGGCTACAAGCTGAGCTGCTGCTGACTGTTGCTCTCTTGCTGAATAAAACCCTTCTTCAGGTTATAGTGAAGTTGAGATGTGACTTGAATCAGCACTAAAGAGGTCCTACAGTTCTGAGTCAGGCGGATAAACGTGCTTTTGTCAAATGTAATTACTTCATCTTTTTTGCAGAGCTGAGTTTGTGCAGCACAGAAAGGTGTTAGTAGGAACGAACACGTGAACAATAACACACAGAAACACAGTCTGTAAGGTGGGTTACTTACGGCAGGTGGTCGTAGTCGTCCATGGTGCCTCTCGGCCTCACTGTGACCCTGTTGACCTCGTTGTGAAGGCCGTCTAGGAGAAATCGCAGGAACTCCTGAGCGTCCTGTTGGCTGCAGGAAACACACACAGAGGAATCAGCTGATGTTTTGTTGTTGTTTATCTCTTTGCTTTTATAGTCGTGTTATTATTAGCGTAAGATGTTTGCCAGATCACAAATGTCTCACCTGTATCTGACGAATCTGGGAGCGTATCTCTGGATCTGAGTTCTGAATTCAGACGGGCTGACCGCCTCGCTGCTGGACGACGTCCACATGCTCTGAATCAGCTTGGCAAATTCTAGCACAACACAAATAACCAAGTTACTCACACGCTGAGACGTCAAATCAAACAAGCTGTTTGTGATGTGAGCGTGGAGTGGAGTCATCGTTTTTGCAAGTTAAGAAGATGATCTGCCACAGACATCAGCTGCAGCCCAAAGAGCTGAAATGTGACAGTTTGAAGGGGAAAGCAGAATTTAGCTTTTTATTATGAACGTCAGGGTTAAAGTTAGATGTTCTCTTTGAGCTCCCTCCCCCAGATAAAAGTGCCCAAAATCACCTAGCACTATAAAAAGCTCTCAAGCTGTATTTAACTTCTTAAACTGTCACATAAGACAAAGAAAACCTCCTCAAGAGTCTCCCCCATTTAATAAAACCCAGCCCACTGTTCCTCACATCCTCTCTGAGGTGCAGTGTAATCCAGAGCAGAGGGACTGAGTGTGCTGCAGTGTGTGTTTTAGACTCCAGGGGGCCCGAGCGTCACGTCTCTCACCTTGCATGAGGGCTGTGTTGGTGCGGCTGTTGTTGTTAAGGTCTCTGCGGTGCGAGTTGTGCAGGCAGTAGTCTCGCAGGCTTTGTGTGTTGCTGAGACACTGCAGGATACTGTTCATGAAACACTGAGGAGACAAAAACAACACACACAGTTTGAGATCGGCATGATGACGAAGAGTTCAGTCTTTAATCTGAAGGTGATGAAGATTCCTTTATGAACAACAGAAAACAAAACACCTGTACATTTAGATTGTTGTTATAACTTCTTTAAAATACATACACTACTGTTCAAAAGTTTGGGGTCACTTAGAAATGTCCTTATTTTTCAAAGAAAAGCACAGTTTTTTCCAATAAAGATAATATTAAATTAATCAGAAATACACTCTATACATTGTTAATGTGGTAAATGACTATTCTAGCTGCAAACGTCTGGTTTCTAATGGAATATCTACATAAGTGTATAGAGGCTCATTTCCAGCAACCATCACTCCAGTGTTCTAATGGTACATTGTGTTTGCTAATCGCTTTAGAAAGCTAATGGATGATTAGAAACATCTTGAAAACCCTTGTGCAGTTACGTTAGCACAGCTGAACACGGTTTTGCTGGTTAGAGAAGCTATAAAACTGGCCTTTCTTTGAGCTAGTTGAGTATCTGGAGCATCACATTTGTGGGTTCGATTATACTCTCAGAATGGCCAGAAAAAGAGAACTTTCATGTGAAACTCCACAGTCTATTCTTGTTCTTAGAAATGAAGGATATTCCATGCGAGAAATTTCCAAGAAACTGAACATTTCCTACAACGATGTGTACTACTCCCTTCAGAGAACAGCACAAACAGGCTCTAACCAGAGTAGAAAGAGAAGTGGAAGGCCCCGGTGCACAACTGAACAAGAAGACAAGTACAGTAGAGTCTCTAGTTTGAGAAATAGAAGCCTCACAGGTCCTGAACTGGCAGCTTCATTAAATGGTACCGGCAAAACACCAGTGTCAACGTCTACAGTGAAGAGGCGACTCCGGGATGCTGGCCTTCTAGGCAGAGTGGCAAAGAAAAGGCCATATCCGAGACTGGCCAATAAAAGGAAAAGATTAATATGTGCAAAAGAACACAGACATTGGACAGAGGAAGATTGGAAAAAAGCACGGACTGACGAATCAAAGTTTCAGGTGTTTGGATCACACAGAAGAAGATTAGTGAGATACAGAACAAGTGAAAAGATGCTGGAAGAGTGTCTGACACCATCTGTCAAGCATGGTGGAGGGTGTGATGGTCTGGGGCTGCTTTGGTGCAGGTAAAGTGGGAGATTTGTACAAGATAAAAGGGATTTTGAATAATGAAGGCTATCACTCAATTTTGCAATGTCATGCCATACCCTGTGGACAGCGCTTGATTGGAGCTAATTTCCTCCTACAACAGGACAATGACCCAAAGCACACTTCAAAATTATGCAAGAACTATTTAGGGAAGAAGCAGGCAGCTGGTATTCTGTCTGTAATGCAGTGGACAGCGCAGTCACCAGATCTCAACCCCATTGAGCTGTTGTGGGAGCAGCTTGACCGTATGGTACGCAAGAAGTGTCCATCAAGCGTGGGGTGAAATTTCGTCAGATTCCCTCAACAAATTAACAGCTAGAATGCCAAAGGTCTGCAATGCTGTAATTGCTGCAAAGGGAGCATTCTTTGATGAAAGCAAAGTTTGAAGGACAAAATTATTATTTCAACTAAAAATCATCATTTCTAACATTCTCAATGTCTTGACTATATTTTCTATTCATTTTGTAACTCATTTAATAAATAAAGTGTGAGTTTTCATGGAAAACACAAAATTGTCTGGGTGACCCCAAACTTTTGAACGGTAGTGTAGATTGTTCATTATTTGCTCTAAGTCTTGATCTTTATGCTCTGCATGTCAAACTAAAGGAGCAGTTTGACATTATGGGACAGATTCTCCATCACTTTATTGCAAACAGTTAGCTAAGATGACTGATGCAACTGGTCCTAATACTCAATGTAAAGCTGATACCAACAGCTGTTTTGCAGGGCGGCTCTGTTAAGAGACTAAACCAATTTATCAGCACTTTTAAAGCCCACAAAAATTCTACATGTCCAGTTTGTTTAACTTGTTCATAACATGGAGGGTGAAGTAGACATGTTGAATCTGCTGTTTAGCCTAGCTTAGCATAAATACCTGAACATAAGGTAAAAATGTACATTAGCTTTACCTGTATCAAAACAAAACTTTGGAACTATGTTACGCATATCTCTCAGTCAAATAAAATGTGTTGTGCTCATATTTAAAAATATTTCTCTGCTTACATGTTTCAAAGTTCTGAAGCACACAAACACAAGAGAAGTTTTTATCTCCTTATCAGCTGACATTTTTTAGTTTGCCTCTCAAACTGAAACCCTTCCTGACATCAACAGATTATTTATAAAGTCAATTTTCTGAAATTAAAAAGACCTTTTGTGAATCTGAAAACGTTCCTCTGAGTTTTAACAGCTTTTAAAATAAGTAAAGAGCCTTGGTATAAATATTGATTAGAGTGAAGTATCACATAGACGTGTTGTCAGAGACAGCGCTGTGTTTACTCTGCTACTGTCACGTGTTCACATGAGACAATCTGGTAAGATCAAACCAGTCTGAGAGAGAATGAGTTCGCCCTCGTCCATAGTTCAGAGCTGTGTGATTAGGTTACTGTACACACACATACACACACACACACACACACACACACACACACACATGCACACACTAACATCCACACACATATACACACACTGACATCCACACACACACGTTTATTTTAGGAGCTGCTCTCCCGCCTGTTGCCTGGTAGACAGATACACTTTTGTGTGGACTCAACAAAACGCTGTCAGAGTAAACCCAAAATGGATTATGGGAATTCAATCTGGGCTTCTTCCTCCGCTCTGAAGTCCAACGTTACAATCAGTTAATGAAAACAGACGAAATGATGAAAACTGCAAAAACGCTTCCTGTTCACTGAAGTAGAAATAAAAGCGAGGCTTTACAAAAAACATGAACTCACTGAAACTGTTATATGTGTTTATACTACAGAATAAAATAAAGTTACAGAGATCTATAATGTCCTGAGAATTCGTCTTTTTGTAGATGGTTGTGGTTTAATATACCAAACTGTCTTCAGCGCTTCTAACAACAGCTTGGCTCAGGAGTAGAAGAGTCCAGGTGCTAAAACACTCAACTCTATTTCAGTCAGACAACTCACATTTAAATTGTTTATTGTAGCAGCAAATACATATTCATGTTTGGCGCCCAGGCTCCGGCCTCATCACTCCCTGCAGATAAGTTTACATGCAGACTTTGAGGAGTGATGAACAAAACATACTAAACACCCCCAGAGCCTGCAGGTGGAAGCTGGGGAGGCGGCGGGGAAGAAGAAATTATCAGCAATGGGCATGCAGCAGCAGAGGCGTTGACAGGCAGAGGGAGAGATGGGAGATTTTCCCCCAGTTTAAATAGACCGCCAATTTGAGAGGCAGAGGGCGTGATTGGATGATGGATATGAGAGTGGGACATGTGACGTGTATGGCATTGCAGCTCGAGCTGTCTGCCTGAACTAGCTCGCAGGCGTCGCTCCATTTATAAAGCACCTTTCATTCATATAGACATGCAACCCAAAGTGCTTCACAGAATAACAGAAAAACAGAAAACAACAGCAATGGTAAAATGATAAAAGGGATGATTATAAATCAAATATTTTAAAATCAAATAAAATCAATCGATGAAGCAGAGACGTAAACAAGAACCTGTCCAGACTTTTGAGACCTGTTGCTGGTGTCATTTATAAAAGGGTGTGTAATTTTACAAAAACAATTGAACTTCCTGTTTCAACATTTGATATATTGTCCATGTGCTCTGTTCGGTTGCTTATAGAGTTTCAATATTTTGCAGACTCATTCTGTTTCTGTTTTTGATATTTTGGGGGGCTTATTTCCTGTGTTTGAGAGGAGAGAGAAAGAGGAAAGATGGGTAAACTGCACCAAATTAAACATAATGTAACAGGAGGACTGATTCATACTCATTCAGACATGCATCCATTCATTCTTTAGTCACCCTTCATTCATGTAAATCCCTCTCTTTAGCTCTGTTCTTCACTTCATCAGCTAATTATGTTTGGCTGTTTTAAAGTGCTAAACCAACAAGTTTCAACCTCAACCTTTATCCACCAATCATCCTGCTGCTGCCAGAAACTAAACCTGTTCTCCTCTGTTCTGCTTTCTAGTCGACTCTCTTCAGCTGATCCTAGACCAGGGGTTCCCAAAGTGTGGGTTGGGACCCCTGGGGGGTCGCAAGACACAAATGGGGGATCGTGAGATGACTTCTAGAATATTTCTTTTTTTAAAGTTATCTAAAAATAGTACATTTTATCCATTACAGTAAAAAATATTGACAAAAATAGTAGTGACATTTCAAATAAAACCTTGAAAATAGAAAATGTAATGAGTTTTCTGCCTTTCTTGTTGCCCTAAGTTTAGGGTTAGTGAACAGTGAATTATCAAAAGCATCAGTAGCAGCAGGTTAATTCATAACAGCACAGGAAACACAGACACATGCTCATATAGGTAGGGTCATTTTCTGCAGACCAGCTAAATGAAGCCACATTAAATCACTCTGAGGGACACTGAAAAGTTTGGGAACCCGTGTCCTAGACTAGACTCTAGACTCCATGAGGGGATCCTCTCCTGCTCTCAGCCCCACTACCCCTTCGAGTTCGTGAAGACAGCATGATATAGTCTAATCGCCAAATCCCAACAAATGCTATCCTCAGACTCTTTCCAAACAGGGCAGATCTGGACCGTACTCTATGTTCTGTTATTAACAGACACCCAACATCAAGACAGGATAAGATCCAGTCCCATCTTACAGACAGGACTCAGTGTGATCTCATCTTAATCCACCATGAGCAGAGCACTTTGCAGCATTTAGCAAGTTACAGTGGCAAGGACAAACTTCCTTTAATAGGCAGAAACCTCCAGCAGGACCAGACTCATGTTAGACACACATCTGCTGAGACCGTGTTGGAGAGAGGGATAGAGACTTTCCACATTTCTCATGTTTTATAGACTTGTGAACTAAATAATAGTTCACTCACAGGACCAGGAATCAATCATACGGCCAGTGTGATGAGGACTTTAGCCGCCGTACATGGGGCGCCTGTTCTACCAACTGAGCTAAACCAGCGTCGTTTGCTCACAGGGTTTTAAAGGTGTCCACTGTACTTACAGTGTTTCCTAGGTTCTTTAGTCCCACCAGGCCTTGGGCGTTCTTTGAGTTCTGAAAGACAGAAACAAAAACAGTTAGATTAATAAATGTGCTTCATTATCTTGAACACGCTGCTCACACATGACACCAAAAACCTCCTATTGGAATGACTGGAAAATATAAGAGCCCTTCTTCTATTATACATCACAACTTCTATAAAAGCATCCGGAGTGTAAGAATAAACGATTACAGGATTAAGACTGATGTTAATACACAGTTCATGTATGAATCTACAGTATCATATATCTACATCCAGGATTAGTACTTTCATGATATCACAGTGAAGCTGGACACAGATTTGATCTTCTACATGTATTAAAGCTGAAGAGTGTGTGAGTGTGTGACTCTTTGGATGACGAACAGGAGGTTTATTTTCTTGGTGAGCATTATCTCCTCGGAGGAACTTGTTTTTGTTATCTCACGCAGTCACTTCCTCTCCTGGTAATCACTCCCAGATGGCGAAGATCTGATCAACAACACGAGATAACACTGAGTCCCTGCACCTCGAGGTGTTTCTGCACTGCGGCTTTAAACGTTGTAAGTTCTCCGGACGGCAAAAACGCCACACAGACATTTTTAATCTGAGCGCTACACAACAGATGGCCGAGCATATTAACTTGATTTCAAAACCTTATAATGATATGAATGCTTTACAGAACTTATGTCATCAGTTGCTGCGGTTGAATTTTATTACATAAGTTGAGCGGTTACATAACTGAGTGGCTGGACGGAGGAAGAGTTAACAAAGAAGACGGGGGCGGATAAGAAATACACTCCTGCCCTCCGCTGGGGAGAAGAAGCAGCCGACAACTACGCTGAGGAGAATAAATAGATAGAGGGATGGAGGATAGACGTTCATAAAAACAGATTCTGATGCTTTCAAAATCCTTTGCAGCCTCCATCTAATTGGAAATAGTGCAAAGACAACAAATCAAATGATGTAATAGTAAATTTGATGCCAGACACACTTTTAACAAAAGGTTAGTACGAGGACACAACATGGAAAAAGTTGTGTAATGTTGAAAAAGACACCTGAAGGATCATCTCCTAACTACTGAGGTGAATGATCAACAGGTGAGTCACATGACTGAGTCACTGCATTAAAAACAGACATGACTCTGTAGTGGAAGTCACTGCATTAAAAACAGACATGACTCTGTAGTGGAAGTCACTGCATTAAAAACAGACATGACTCTGTAGTGGAAGTCACTGCATTAAAAACAGACATGACTCTGTAGTGGAAGTCACTGCATTAAAAACAGACATGACTCTGTAGTGGAAGTCACTGCATTAAAAACAGACATGACTCTGTAGTGGAAGTCACTGCATTAAAAACAGACATGACTCTGTAGTGGAAGTCACTGCATTAAAAACAGACATGACTCTGTAGTGGAAGTCACTGCATTAAATAGAGACATGACTCTGTAGTGGAAGTCACTGCATTAAATAGAGACATGACTCTGTAGTGGAAGTCACTGCATTAAAAACAGACATGACTCTGTAGTGGAAGTCACTGCATTAAAAACAGACATGACTCTGTAGTGGAAGTCACTGCATTAAAAACAGACATGACTCTGTAGTGGAAGTCACTGCATTAAAAACAGACATGACTCTGTAGTGGAAGTCACTGCATTAAAAACAGACATGACTCTGTAGTGGAAGTCACTGCATTAAATAGAGACATGACTCTGTAGTGGAAGTCACTGCATTAAAAACAGACATGACTCTGTAGTGGAAGTCACTGCATTAAAAACTAGTTAAAACTGAACCATGTAAAAAGGAAATCATATTAACATGATAGTTCTGTGTCTACTTATTGTTTACTAGTATCTGTAATAGGACGGTCGCTAATGGACAGCTACCTTAGGAAGCTGGGAGGGGGAGGGTTGGCAGGGTAACAGGGATTTATTTTCTATTGTCTTGTCTGTTCTTCTTTCTGTTTAATTGGGGATTTTTGTTATATTCTATTCAGATACTGTCTTATCTGACTCTTGTATGACATCTTTTTTGTACCGTCTGCAAAAATTTAATAAAAAGATATGGAAAAAAAAACCCAAACATGATCTAGAAACACTGACACTTCTCTGGACCTGAGCCCATTTAAGATGGACTGAGGGGAAGTGAAAAACTGTCCTGTGGTCTGATGGATCAAAACCTGACATTCTTTTTGGAAATCATGGACGCTGTGTCCTCCGCTCTAAAGAGGACATGGACCACCCGGCTTGTTATCAGCTCACAGCTCAAAGCCAGCGTCCCTGATGGTATGGGGATCATCAGAGTCCACGGCATGGGTAGCTTACACATCTGTGAAGGCTCCATTAATGCTGAACAATATACACAGGTATGGAGCAACATATGCTGCCATCCAGATGATGACGTCTTCAGGAAGAAGCCTTACATATTTCATCAAACCACATTCTGCATGTATTACAGCAGCATGGCTCTGTGGTAGAAGAGTCCAAATGCGAAACTAGCCTGCCTGTAGTCCCAACAAAAGAGACCCTGAACTGTTGACCAGCTGAAATCCTCTATTAGGCAAGAATGAGACATCATTGCTTCCCAAACGTTTACAGAGTGTTACTAAAAGAAGAGGTGACGCAACATGTCAACATGTCCCGAATGCTTATTGGCTAAGCAGAGAAACTCACAGCATGGTTACTCGAGCTCATATTTTCTAAGTGGAGGGCAACTCAGCTTTAACACCTGTCACCTGATCTCACCTGAAATCTAACTCACCCACATACCTCCCTGTTCCCCTCACCTGTGGAGGAGCCTTTCAGAGGACCACTGTGAGTTTGAGAAGTACTGAATGGTAAATGTTTATTATATTTATTACATTGCATATTGTATATTTTCATGATATCGTGCATGCCTGGTTTGCATGTTCATGAGAGACTCGAAAAGCTTTCACGGTTACATAAATAATCTCTGGCTCCCATTCAGGGGAGAATCTACAGTTTAATTAACTCCAGCTTATCTAAATCCTCCTTTCTGTGATATTCACTGTGAATGAAGCACATGATTAGCCACGGCCATTTAACATAAACACACACAGGCACACATACACACACACACCCTCCTTGTTGTGTGTGCAGCTAGACTAACACAGTGGTGATGTCTGCAGTATGACAGGATGCAGGAAAAATCCTTGCGAGTCACCTTAAATTTTACCTCTTCCCACACACACACACACGCACACACACACACACCGCTGGAATGTGTATGTCTGACTTTGCTGCACTCTGCTGAGTAATACCACGGCTGGTCCCAAAAATAGCAGCTTTGCTTTTAATAACGCCCGCTCGTCCGCCTGTGATTGGCTGAGCCCGAGGCCCGGCTTGGCGGACGTCATCACGACGACTGCCGACAACGTACCCGGCTCTGTCTCCGTAGCAACGCTATTCTTATTTTTTCGCAGGATGGGGAAAGCTGGAGGACATGGTGACACGGCGGTGACAGGGCTGAGTGTGTGTGTGTGACTCAGTGTGAGGATCAGATGTGACTTTTAGATCAAGGCTGAAAACAGACACACTGTGTTCTGATATCCAAACTCTACATCATCATCAAGAACAACAACGAAAACAACAACAACAACAAGGTTTTTGCAGCTTTCTCTCTCTCTTACGAGGAATCATGAAACACTAAACTCTCTGATGATGAGTTTGCAGCTCCTCAACAGGCTGACTTTAACTTCCTCCTGTTGCATCTTCTTCTTCTGATTCTTTTCAATGACTTTGTGACATTATGACATAAAGTCCTAAGAACCAGAATAAAACAAACAAAAAGAGAAACCCTCATGCATGGAGTGAAGGATCACCGGTCATGGGTTTGTCTAATTTTTGTTTTTACGACTCAACTTCAAAATAAGCAGTTCATTGAACAATTTTCTGGACATGACTTTTATTCTTTCTTTCTTTTTTTTGTGTATTTTTCTGAATTATTATCAATCTTATTCAAGTTTTACCATGTAGAAAGAAAACGTGGATAATTATCGAATATTTTCACAAATGAAAACACCATTTTAAAAGATTGTGGCATTGTGGGAAACTAAAACTAAAACACTTGCCAGTTTCACTGGTGTGCTCCTGATATTTTCTAGACTCTTTCAGGACGTTAAGGATCTGATTCTTTTCAGGAAATTTGCCATTCATACATGCATCTTTGGAGGTTTGCTCAATTTTTTGGTTTTTATTTTAAAGTAAAATTTTTGGGCTTTTACACCTTTATTTTTTAGAGAGGAGGGGACAGTGGGTAGAGCAGGAAACTTGGTGAGAGAGTGTGGGAATGACATGCGGGAAAGGGGCCGTGCGACTTAACCATTAGGCTAAACCCATACCTGAGGTTTTCTCTATTCCATACAATCAAAATACTTGCTCAATTGCAGGGTAGAGCATGCAGAAGGAGAAAGATGTAAGTAACTGAGTCGATCAGAGAGGAGAATAAAGCTGAGAAACTCTGCTCAACATGAGCGACATCAACGCTCCGCCCCCTCACTGTCAGTGAATCTCTGACTTCAGTTATTTTTGTAAACAAAAACAAGAACAACATGTGCAGCTCTGTTATCTCTGCAGATACAAGCATCAGACCAAGACTCTGCTGTAGAACATATTCAGTATTAAAAATCAAAGGAATCAAACTGAAGTTTCTCTGTCGTTTATCCGTAACAGCTCCTCGTCTGACAGACACACACTGTGTGAAATGTAATTACATGATCTGAGTCATTAAACCCTCTTTTTAAAGGCACCCCGGATCTTTTCATGTGTGTGTGTGACGATGAGACAAATTACAGGCTCAGGCTCTGATCCCGGCCTGCAGCTCCACTGAGACGATGATGGCTAATTCTGTCGTCTCAAACTCTGCTGAGGGTCTTTACTGAAAGCATTTAGAACCAGCATGCAGGATTAAAGTCCACACTGACGGGATTTATTCTATTTGAAGATAAAAACATGAAGTGTGTTTTGAAGACGATGCATTCAAAACACAGCTGGGAAAAGTTCCTTCCGGAGTTTGTCGTCCTTCCTCAGTCTGTGTCAGTCTCAGCAGAGGAGTTTTACATTTAATGCACTTTTCTCTCTATACTGAGCTCATAAATCTGACTGAATATTTAATAAGACATGTTTCCGTATGCTAACCGTGATTGTTGCTTACTCAGTCATACATATGTAATGTTACAGAAGGATATGAGATCTTTAAACGCTGTAGGAGGAAAGACTTCATAAGTGCAAACACTGATTATGTTTCTTATTTTGTTGTAATTTCTATGAGAGTCTTTAAATGCATTGTGTCTCTTTTTTCTCTTATTTTCTCTAATGAGATATGTCAAGCTAAAATAAGATGTTCTTTATCTTCCCTCGGGATAAATTAGCCCAACGGTGCAAAGGAAACACGCAGCTCAGCGCAGCTCGGTTCAACATGACAACAAACGCAGCAACCTCTCAAACAAACCCAGAGCTCTCTGCAGGTACAGATGACAGAGCATGGAAGATACGAGTTTATAAAATATACAAATATGCACATTAATGCGAGGACAGGTTGAGTAGAAAAGGAAATAAATAAGTACAAAACGGCTGAACTGGTCCCTGGTGCTTCACTGAACATGCAGGACCCGGTCTGAGCTGGTTGTTTGTTCAGCAGTGAGACTGATGGAGGGAGAGAAGAGATCTAGACTGGGTAAAATGATGCAGGGTTAGTCCCCGTTATGTTTACAAGACATCCAATAAGACGGGCGAAGTAAGGTGCAACACTATGATGACAGCTTATGACTTTAAATCAGTGCTACCTGCAGCCGGATGTATTCACAGTATGCATGAATGAGTGGAGGAGAACATGCTGGTGGACACAAAAAGATGTGAAGCTCCTCCCCCTCACTCGTGGTGCACTTTGTGGGTAAAGTCTACGGAGTTTGTGTTCAGAAAACTCTCAAACGCTTGTGTCTATCTGAAGGTAAAGTCCAGCTTCAGAGAATAAAATGTTGGTATCTCACATCGTGTTACGTAACGACAAAAAAATGTCTGTAGCTGTTCCAGTTTTTATCTCTGACAGTAGATAAAGGATGGACAATCTGTCTTCAGCTCCACCCACTGTGCAAAAGTGACGCCAATATCCTGAGCTCATGTGTTAACATGGAGGAGGCAGGTTATGTGACCTGTACTGCAGCCAGTCAGCAGGGAGAGCGCTAAAGGTTTTGGCTTCACTTTAAGGGAGCTGTCATGTCGTCCGTCTTATTAAAGAGTCAAAGGTTTTTACTGTAGGTTAATTTAAACTGGATCATGAGGAAGAAAAAAAGACTTGTTGCATTCTGTGAGAGGTGAGTTGTAAATGTGACAAAGTAGGAATCTTGAACATCTGTGTTTCGTTTCCCAAATAAAAACTTGACGTACATTTATTTAACTTTGAAGTCAACTCTTCACTTTTACAAATCTATCGTTAGACAACCAAAACAAATGAGGTGCCGACTAAATCCTACAACTGTCCCTTTAAATGCAATATCAAAATGGCCATTTACATCTAAAAATCTAACCGCACCTTTAATTCCTGCAAGCTAAATTCTGTTATCATGAAACACTTCAAACAGCAACAAAAAAAGTCACACGGTCTTGACTTTTCAAAATAAAAGCTTTTAAAAACGTTGAATTTAAATAACACTTTAGGGGAATGTTCCCTCTCAGCTGATGCAGAACAGAAGAAGAGATACTGATCACTCCTCATGGATCACTTATTAACCAACACTTTGTCTAAACATTATAATAATTATTTACTCATTCTCCAGCTTACATAACAGAGTTATTCATCAGCTCGTCTTCATCGTTCCACTCTCAGTGTGAATGAACGTACAGCAGAGAGCTATCGCTGAGAGCTAGCAGAGGGTTTGTGTTCTGAGAGGATAGGAGGAATAAAGAGGGAGGATAAATTAAAGCAGTATCAGAGGAAACATACATCCTCTGTTCATCCTCCCATCGCTCTGTGTGAGCAGACTGACACGTTCTGTTCACAAAGGAGGCCGCCCAGGGGGAGAGCTCTGCATAAACGCTCTCCTCACAAATGTCAGCAGCAGCTCGGGAACCGAGCGAGTTCCTCTGAAACCCGGCTCCCTGCTGAGGCTTAGGAGCCACGTTAGAAAGCATTCCAGAGGACAGGTCGAACCGCTTCCCCAAGCCGGAGAATAAGAGACAGCGGAAATGTCCCTTTGGCGTGTGCCCAGCTTGGCAGGGGGAGAATCTGCTGGTCCAATGTGCTCGATTAACTCAGGCTGGAGGGTGGAGGGTGGAGGGGAGGGGAGTGGAGGGTGGAGGGGAGGGGAGGGGAGGGGAGGAAATGGGTCAGAGAAAGGTGAGAAGGGTGGAAGAGAAAACAGTTCTTCCATTTCGTAGTGAACAAACATCCAACTAAAAGTCAACAACAAACAGGGATCCTTTTGGCTTCTCACTGAGCGGCTGTATTAGACATCTATTAGGGATGATAATTAACAACGTCACAGATTATACTCTCTGTTAAACTCTTAAAACTATAGACTTTGTTAAATGATGGACAGCGTGACCGCTCCATCAAAAGTGCTGCAAAAGCAACCAAATAAGCTGTCTGCTCTGAGGTTTTTCCCTCCCTTCCTTTGGGAGGAACTTTCACATTAATGTTAATTTTTTTACATTAAAGCGTCATCCTTTGTCCTGTGAGAGTCCTCGGGGTGGCTCAGCTTAGACACCTCTGCTCTCTCGTTGTTTTCTGTGTCTGTCCTTGAGGTCTACAGATTTTGATCTTAAGTCATATCTGAGTCGAAGGATCAGGAACAGTCAGAGCTGTGAGGTAGATCTAAATGTCCTTGTACTTTAGGACCGAACTACAATGAAAGCATTAGTGTCAGGATCACACACAAAAAAAGTACGAGAGATTCAGACACTGTGGACTAAACAGGAAGGACGTTATCAGGGGTAATAATTGTCTAAATGTAATGTCTGTTGTATTTTGTCGATCACTCTATGATTTTTTTGAGTCATGATTCAGTCTGAGAACTTTAGGCCATAAATTGAGCACAGCGTTAGATCTGGCAGGCCATGAAGTTAAGCTCCGCCCACATCAGCATCAGCTGATCTTAACACCAGCCCCTATCAGCTGACAGCTCTATGCATCTAGTCAGAAAACAGCAAAATGGTCATTCTATTTAAACTGCTCCTTTCTGCTGTTTCTGATTTTACCAGTGTCATTATGTGTATCGTCACTGATGCTCGCTCTGTTCTGTACTCTGGAGCTATTTGCTGATGCTCTCCCTGCCTTCGCTTCTCATGTATATACATGAAAGAGTGGAGGTGTGCTCTCCCTACCTCAGGTTTTCGCATTCCACGTAGGCACATGGAAGGGCAGGGAGCTCCCAGAACGTGTGGTCCTGACTGAAATATAGTTTTAGTCCCAGTGATGTGTTATAAACGAAAAGAAGACAGAAGGAAGCGACTAGGTATAACTTATATATCTATGTTTAAGCTGTTCCAAGGCTAAAGAACGTCGACAAGATTTTATGTAGGACCAGGTCTACGCTGTGGAGTCCTTTTGCCTCTAAGGGAAAGTTCCTGTGGTGGAAACTCAGCTCATGTCTTCATACCGACTAACCGTTCTAATACTACCATTAAAGTCTCAGAATCAAGATTAAGACCGTTTTTTCATTTACCCAGTTTTCCTGTGCTAACGAGGAATTTGTTGTTTTCTGGATTTATTTATCCCGGTATAACATTTTTTAGGTTTTGACTCATTTTCTTGTTATCTTGAGATAAAGAGAAAAAGATCACATATTAAATAAGTTTAAAAATGCTGTCACTCATTGATTATCATGTAAAAACAGTGAATAAATGTATATCTGCTCGTCTGCTGAGGGCTCCTGTAGCTTCAGACTGTGATGACACTCGTACTCTCCAGTGAAGCAGACATAGTAATATTAAAACACAATATTCATGCCCACCTGTGGGAGCTGAAAGCTGGATGAGTAATATCTAATCGAGTACTGGCGCTGCTATAATAACGTGCCTCCAACTCCAAAGCAATAACAAGCCCCCCTCTCCCTCCCTTGCTGCTGTCTCTGGGGCTGTAAACTAAACTTCACACCCACAGCAGCAGCACCAGCAGGATGCCTGGGTCCACCTGGCAGAGCAGAACCCGGCTGCTGATTGGCTGGCAGGAGAGAGAGAGAAAGAGAGAACAGTCTGTTCTGACCTGTCTCTCTTCTTGGCAGACCATAATAAACAACCTCTCTCTCCCTCTGTATGAGTTACCTCTGTTCAGTTTCTCCCATGTGGGCTGAAGTGACACCTGTGTGTTTGTGTGTGTGTGTGTGTGTGTGTGTGTGTGTGTGTGTGTGTGTGTGTGTGTGTGTGTGTGAAGACAAACACACAGCCCTGAGACATGGAAACAGAGACGCTCTGCTTCTTGTAGAAGCTGCAGAGTGAGGTGAAATCAATCATTACAGCTGGTTTACTCGATATGATCTCTGTGCCTCCGTCATAATTCAACATGTAACTGAAGTTTAAAGCATTCATCAAGCACTATAAAACATTTAACACAATATATTCAGATGTGTCACATTTTAAAGGGATTATTGTTATTATGCAATGTCTGCTGTATCAAAGGAGATTAAGTTTGAGTCTCTTTATCTCACTTTGTTTATCTTTACTGCAGATAATGTGGAACTATGAGCCAACAGATCGACATTGAAACAGAATCATCAAAACTTGAAAGCGATATCACACTCTCTTGTAAGCGTAGGGGGGTCTTTGTAAATATCTGAATCTACTTGCGATTTGTGAAAAATGTAAAAACTTTGCTTCTGATTTCCATGTCAGGTGGGTTCCTGTTGCATGTTGTTTTTAATCAAACCTGTGTCATTTATTAATATAAATGTCTATTTTTGTTTTATATTCATCTTGTTTTTGCACAAATAATAAACTAAACTGCACTGAACGAGCAAAGTGTACAACTCTTGTAGATATTCTGATGTAAAGATATTCTGAAAAATGCAACTTCTATAAAAAGTGATGCATCCCTTGATTTAAAATTTGATTACTGCTGGATTAAAATCAACTATGACGCTTTCCTGATTTTATCTAAACTTTCTTTCGTCTTACTTGATTTTAACCATTTAAAAATGATCTATGCAGAGTTAAAGCTGTCCAATCACAGCAAGGTTACAGCTGAAGATAACCAGATTTCTACATGGGCACCAGTGATACAGGCGATGCCTAAGCTCCAGTCACCTCTTGTTTTATTTATTTATTTGATTTGATTTATTGATTTCAGTTCAGTTTTACCCTAAATACACTTGTACACTTGTGTAATTGTACATTATAAATAATGAATCTATATTGTGAAATAAGATAAGAATGTAGTGACAAAGATTTTAGTTATAGGAAATTGTCTCATTAATATGTAAAGATTAAGTGTAAGGGTATACATCTCCTGTATGTGTGCTTGCTGTATTTCAATTGAAAAAAATATAAATAAAAAGTTAAAACAATTTCTAATTAAATCTATTTTAAAACAATTGAATTCTTTTAGAGTTATTTTAAGATAATTTTATTTATTTTAAAACATGTTTTATTTCTTCATCCTGCCTTGTGTGATTTTATGATCTGCTTGTTTTATTTGTTTACTTTGTAACCTGGCTTTGAATAAATATAATTATTATTATTATTATTATTATTATTAGTAGTAGTAGTAGTAGTAGTAGTAGTATTGTAAGTAGTACTGTTATTACTATTTTATTACTATTAATAATTATACAATAAATACAAAGTAATGTTATTTTGTATTAATTATTATTATTATCATTATTATTATTATTATTATTAGTAGTAGTAGTAGTATTATCATTATTATTATTATTATCATCATTATTATTATTATTAGTAGTATTAGTAGTAGTAGTAGTATTGTAAGTAGTACTGTTATTACTATTTTATTACTATTAATAATTATACAATAAATACAAAGTAATGTTATTTTGTATTAATTGTAATTATTTTCTATTTTATCATTTTCTACTATTATTATTATTATTATTATTATTATTATTATTATTATCATTATTATTATTATTAGTAGTAGTAGTAGTCGTAGTAGTAGTAGTATTGTAAGTAGTACTGTTATTACTATTTTATTACTATTAATAATTATACAATAAATACAAAGTAATGTTATTTTGTATTAATTATTATTATTATCATTATTATTATTATTATTATTAGTAGTAGTAGTAGTATTATCATTATTATTATTATTATCATCATTATTATTATTATTAGTAGTATTAGTAGTAGTAGTAGTATTGTAAGTAGTACTGTTATTACTATTTTATTACTATTAATAATTATACAATAAATACAAAGTAATGTTATTTTGTATTAATTGTAATTATTTTCTATTTTATCATTTTCTACTATTATTATTATTATTATTATTATTATTATTATTATTATTATCATTATTATTATTATTAGTAGTAGTAGTAGTCGTAGTAGTATTATCATTATTATTAGTTTCATCATTATTATTATTATTATTTTTATCATTATTCTTATTCTTATTATTATTTTTATTATTATTTTTTATTATTATTATTATTATTATTATTATTATTATCATCATTATTATTGTAATTTATTTATTATAGGATAGCCCCTTTAGATGCAGCATCTCGTTTTCAAGGGGGTATCTTTGGAACCAGCCTCTGGCCTCTGCTCACCTCACCATAAAATAATACATACCTATGATCTGATATATTAGTTCTATCATTTCTATGATAAAGTCAGACACTTGGCATTTGTGTATATAATATATTTATAATAACTACAACACAAATGAAAAAGTCAAAGATGTCACTGTTGATCCCGGGTGGACTGCAAAGCCCTGAGAAGAAGGAGAGCTGAGTGAGGATGGACATGTCAACATACAGTAAATGTTCCTGCAGACGTCCCGTTCCCATCATCACTAACGTCACCTTTAATGGAAATGTTCAGTTCAATGCCTGAAGATTTGCTTCTGTCATGTAAAGTCCTACATTACCACAGCGCTCAGTGACATGGAAATACAGCTCATGCTCTCACACACACCTGCAGACACACACTGACATGCAAACAAACACAGAGCGTGACCCCCTTGCTGTGAGGAACGCCTGTCTTTCTGTGAAACTCAAACAAACATGACCTCTGATTCGTCGAACTCTGCATCTCATTAGATCTGTGAGGCTGTGAGAAGACGCTCTGCACTCAGCGGGGGGCGCACTCTGATCCGACACTGTATGGATAACAGCTGGAGAGAGGAGAACGGCGAGAAATGCACCTTCACACACCTACACTGGTGTGTGTGTCTCTACCAGGAAAGCCTCAGTCGGAGGTAGAGGAGTTAACGTTGAGCTAACAGGCTGATGTTTACATAAAAGTGAACTCTGCGCTCCCTCGCAGCGTGCTGGAAGATAACACTGAAAACAACCAGACACACATGTGTGCCTCAGCGCCTTCTCTCAGATGTGTTCACTTAAAACACCAAATGTTTCATCCTTATGAGAAATCACAACAAAGAAGAACTGCGGCTCCATCAGGCTCCTGTTGGTCATGTTTGCGTGTGTAAAGTCGTACTGATGCACTTTAGTCTTTTGACTTCTCAAATTATAAAGAGGAAATGCTCCAGCGTCATTTCTCTCACCGCACTGATTCAGAATCTGAGTCCTCAAAGCAGCTTCTGCTGACGGACAAAGGAACATCAGAGCTCTCTCCTGAAACAAGATTCAAAGGAGCAAAAACCATCAGATGAGTCCGTGTCATAAAGGAAACAAAGATGAGTCTCTGAGACTCAAAGAACCTCAATGAATTGAGCTTCTCTACATGTACTTTGAGTTTACTCAGCTGTTTGTGCAGGATATTATTCATTTGCAGTTTGTGCAATTCTTGATCCGAAATAAAAAAGCTACAAAATATTTCAGGCATACTGTGAATAAAACATGATAGAAGCACGTCTGTACAAAAATAATGCAGCTGGGTAGAATCAAACATTTTCAGGAGCTTTGTTTTTGTTGGAGAGCGACTACAGAGAGACACAAACAGCAGAGCATGATGAAAAAAAGAGCATATTTTGATCATTTAATTGTAATTAATTGTTTCTTTATATGTAGATCTTATTTGATTAAGTGATTATCACTAACACTATAAAATGTTACATTAGTTCTAAAGCTCTGAAGAGAGGAAACTGAAATGCTTAGATTAGTGATCGACCGACGTCAATGATTTTAAAGCAAGTGGGCTGATGGCTGGTATATAAAATACTGATATCACATATTGTTGTTGTTGTTGTTGTTGTTTTGCATTTGATAAAAGACAACTATTTAATAATAATAACAAACATTTTGACATTCACATTACAATCTTTTTTCTTTTTTTCTGCAAGTCAGAAAACAATGTCAACTGTTAGAAACCAAGAAGTGAACCACATTTATGTTCACATGATGAGGCGTTTAAAGACCTGTAGATCCTTGAATTCACTTTCAACGGCACTGCAGCATCAGAGAGAGGCGACAAGGATATGTTTCTGTTTGCACACCAGATAATACAATCGAATACACAAGGTTATCTCTGTATCATGTTTCAGATGGATTTAATTCATGAAATATAAAAACACATTGTGTTCTGAAGAAGATTTATATGAGCATGTGACAGCAGAAACTTCATGACTAGTTTGGATTTACATTGAAGCCAATCTCTTGTGCTTTCTCTTATGTGCATTCAGACACTCTAATGCAGGGGTGTCAAAAGTGTGGCCCGCGGGCCAAAACCGGCCCGCCAGAGGTTCAAATCCGGCCCGCGGAACGACTTTGCAAAGTGAAAAAATGACAGAGAAGACATTAACTGCAATTTTTCGATAAAAGTAACTAATACTTCAAATGTGTCCTCTGGGGGTCGATTCAAGACTTTTTAGAGCACTATAAGATGATCCACTAACTACTAACACTAGCACCACACCCCTGCATACAACACTGTCCAGCAAGCACACTGTTCATGATGGAGCTGAGGGGTCCAAAATAATCAACTTTACCTTCTTCATTATTATAACCTCTGTTCTTTTGCAGTAAACATTACACTGTGTGTGTCAGGTGAATGGGTAACCTGTGTGTTTGGTGTGTTCGCAGCAGGTTTCAGGGCTTAAAGAGTTAAATATTCGGCCCCACTATGAGACTCATCAGAGAAAAAGAAAGACAGTTCATTAAATGAGAACATTTTCAGAATGTACTTGTCGTTATTTATAGGTTATTATGTTCTGATTTTGCTGGTCCGGCCCACTTCAGATCAACTCGGGCTGTATGTGGTCCCTGAACTGAAATGAGTTTGACACCCCTGCTCTAATGCAATTAGAAAGCTGTTGTGTTGCAGGTTTCCAGAAGCTGTAAAGCAGGGGTTCCCAAACTTTTCAGCCCATGACCCCCAAAATATAGTTGCCAAATACTGGCGACCCCCAATGTCCCTCAAAGTGATTTAATGTGGCTTCATTTAGCTGGTCTGGAGAAAATCACCCTACCTTTATGAGCATGTGTCTGTGTTTCCTGTGCCGTCATGAATTAACCTGCTGCTACTGATGCTTTTGATAATTAACTGTTCACTAACCCTAAACTTAGGAGTCATCTGGTAACACAGAAAGGCAGAAAACTTTTCTATTTTCAAGGTTTTATTTAAAGTTTAGCTACTATTTTTGTCCATTTTTTTTACTATAATGGGTAAAATGTACAAATTTAAGATAACTTGAAAAAGAAATTCTGGAAAAATATCTCATGACCTCCCATTTGTGTCTCGCGACCCCCTGATTTAGAGAGACGTTATCATTAGACACTCTGACGAAGCTGCCTGCAGTGTCTGCAGACGTTATTAGTTTGTCACTTCCCGTCTGGACTACTGCAACTCTCTCCTCTTCGGCCTCCCTCACAAATCCCTCCATAAACTCCAACTGGTCCAGAATTCAGCTGCCCGTGTAATTGCCCGAACCCCCTCCATCCACCACATCACTCCTGTCCTCCAACAGCTCCACTGGCTCCCTGTTCAGTTCCGTATTCAATTCAAAGTCCTTCTGTTGACATTCAAGACCATCCACAACCTCGCCCCCCCATATCTGTCCGACCTCCTCCATGTTCCCACTCCCTCCCGCTCCCTCAGATCTTCTTCCTCCATACACCTGTCTGTCCCCTCCGCCCGTCTCACCACTATGGGGAGCCGAGCATTCAGCCGCTCTGCTCCCCGTCTCTGGAACTCATTGCCACCTCAACTCAGAAACACAGATTCTTTCCCCCATTTCAAATCACAACTCAAAACACATCTGTTCAAAACCGCTGACTCCGTCTGACTCCAATTGCTCTGTCATTTTGTTATTGTTTCTATTTTTTCTTACCCCTTGTTAGTTTATATTGTTTTCATTTTTGACTCTGATTTTGTTTCCTTTAATGTAAATTTGTGTATGTATATATTTATATCTGTGCGGTGTCCTTGAGTGCCGAGAAAGGTGCCTTTAAATAAAATGTATTATTATTATTATTATAAATCAGCCTCGTCAGCGCAGGTATCAATGGATGCTGATGATTTCAAAATGTCATTAATCGGCCCGACGGATCAATGGCTCTATGTCTAGTTCAGATTTTCTGTTTTGGGACTAATAAATGTGTAACCCCACATAGAAACTCTGTACTTAAACTGAATGATGAAAAGCTGAAAGTAACAAAGCACAAATGATTAGTTTATAACCTGCAGTGATTGTTTTGTGTTATTGTCTCAGTGCTCTGCAGTGAATGTCAAATTTATAACTTTGATGTTGAATACAAACACTATCTTATAATGCAGGATGGAATTCAGGCTGCATTATTGATCGCATTCCTCTTAAAACATGTTCAATAAAAGTGTCAGAAAACTGAAAAAAATGTGTGGATAAAGACCTGTAAAGAAACAATGTGTTGATACTGATACCAACACTGACCTGTTGACCCTACAACCAAACACACCTGGAGACTTTTTACCCCACTAAATATTTTCTGTCAATCGCTCAAAGATTTATGACTGAAGTCTGAGATATGAAGCCATGAAGAGCAGAAAATATGCAGCAGAGAGAAACCTTTAACCTTCCAGCTGTCAGTGCAACAACATGTGCATGACCACAGATAACAACACACACACACACACACACACACACACACACCCTGATGTCAGATTACCTGCACACACGCACCTCTCTCCTGCACAAATCCACATGTGCATACACGCAGAGAAAAGACAGAGCAGAGGACGGTCGTTGAGCGAGTGTGGAGACAGAGAAGCACAGGATGGAAGGAGCAGGTGGACGGTGACAACAAAACAGAAAGCATGCCAAGCTGCGAGGCCTGGCCGGCTCTCAAGTGTATTCTAATGTGATTTCTCATTACATAACAGAAAGCTGGCACACAGCGGAGCGCTCTACACTGGAGCTCAGCAACACACACACACACGCAACACACACACACACACACACACACACACACACACACACACACACACACACACAGACATCTGCAGTGAGAAGTCATCCCTCTTTGTCTTCTCGTGTTGGGACACAAATGGCGGACAAGTGGGCATTTAAATCTCACTCTGAACGACAATACGCGTCAAAGTGAGATCTGATGTGCATTCCTTGACCTCCAGGTGTGGACGACAACCACAGCTGGAGGTCAAGGAATGCACATCAGATTCAACTGAGAGTCTCATGATGTTTTAGGGTCGACATACCAACAACAAGTGCACAACTGGTGGGCTACAACAGGGTAAAACATATCTTATGTCACATGAAGTCATTCACAGGAGGATCAAATGATGAATGAAGTCCGGATTAGAGGAACAGATCCAGGACAAAACACATACACGTTCTTCTTAATTAATTTTTCCAATCATCTCTTATTTTACATTTTCCTGATGTGTTTCTGTCATGCACGTAAAATGATTTCACACCCTGAACCTGTGATAACATCCAAACCTGAAAACCTTCACTCACAAAGCTGGCTGGATAAACTCAGATTATGAAAGCGACTTTTAATTGAGAGTGTGATTTCTTATGTGACCCGGCTGCATTGTGTAATCAGACCTACATTTATCTGAGCATGTGTCCATATGGAAACAGCCAGAGGCACATCCAGTGCATTAAGACGGCCTGTCAGAAGAGGCTGCTGCGTTATTTGTTTCCATTAGAGGGATACATAAAGGGCGGTATAGTAAGAGCAGCTGGAGTGTATGAGGGGGATTAAAAGGTTGTTATATAACCAGTGACCTGCCAGTGCAGGCCTACTGATCCAGGCACAGCGGAGTACAGCGGCTTAAAAGAGAGGCTTACCTCTGCAAATGACTCAATTCAACGTGAAACTGACATCATCTCTGACAAGATACATAACTCTATCTGTGACATAAACATCTGTCCTCTTTACACTCAGGACATCACACATTTATGATCCCTACTTCCTCTCACATCTACACAAACCTGACATGAAACACAGCCTCTGAAAACACATTCTGCACAGTGCACAGTGTGTGTGTAACCATCAGCTGGTGTTTGGCGATGGAAAATAACTTGCATGTAAACGCACCATTTCTCTGCACAGCTGAGCACGGGTTCACTGCATGCTCGTGTTACACAAGCCTGATTTCATACATACCAGAGGATTCACGTGAGAGCTTTCACATGCGTGTAAGAGACTCAGAGAGATATAAACCTAACATCTTCTGTTTAGAGATGAGCTTCGGTTCACTGTTCTCTGAAATAACGGGACGCGCGCTGCCTCTTACCTTGGCTTGGTTTATAAGAAGCCCTACGAAGGTGGACACCAGCATGGAGCCGGACATGCTCCCTTTCCTCCTCATCTCCTGCTTCAGGAAGGGGAAGGCTGCTGCCGGGGGCTCCTCGGGCACGGTGACCGTGTAGGACTGTCGCATGCTCGGCATGCTGGCGGTGAGGAGGACCGGGCGCTGCGCGTTCTTCAGCGGGGGAGTGAAGCCTCTCTGTCCGCTCCTGCTCACCTGCTGCTCGGGCTCGTTTCAGTCCGGCTCTGATAGGCTCCCTGCTTGATGTCAGTCATTCATTCATATAACGGAACAGAGCTCACAATCAGGCCGAATAGAGGACCTGTGGATCTCCCTTGAATGAGTCTACCTACAGTAAGATCCTCCTGTGGAGCTACGAAGCGCGCGTAAAGCTGTTATAAAGATCCAGTTCTGACAGAAGAGGTTTTAATGTTTCTATCATTCTCCGCAGGTGTGATCCACGCGCGTATCAGGTCTATAAACTGCTCTAAATGTTGCCTGTATTCTGCTCTCACGCCGTTTTACAGCACTGAAGCTCCGCCCCCTTCTGGCGCGCGTAAACGTCGGCCTACATCAAACGTCAGCGCGCGTTACGTCACGTTTCCTCCCTCTCCACGCTGCTGTAACTCTGAAGGACTGAGAGGTCCAAGGATAGGAGTCATCTTATAACCATCATGACAGAAAACAAACCCCTTACCTCACTCTGTGTTTCACTCATCAACATGCAGCAGCAGCAAACTCAGAAACACGAAGGACAAACATGACAGACGGAATGTGCTTCACTCGCCCCCACGGTTCTTAAATTAGACTCTTCAGTCCTAAAAAAGGGTCATTAATGAGGTTTCCTGTGTTCCACCAGAACACAAACAATGGGGGTTTAGAGCTTATTAGTTTCACTCTGTTGCAATAAGAGGATGAAGGAGAATTAAACTGCTGCAACTCTGATTAAACCTGCAGTTTGACAACAAGTGCAGACAGTAACAGTAACACCTCTCCAAAGGCAACATCCGGCATGTAGAGGCCTCGGGTACACAACAAACTGAGGTAACAATAAGCCTTGGAAGTCTGACTGTTTCCTTAAGATTCCAAGGTCAGGATTCTAATTTGCATAACCACCTGCTCACTATAATCATGTTTATTACCCAGCTACAAACTAAAGACATAAACAAGGTGACACAAATACTGATTTAAAGATGGTTATGAGGTTTTGACAGTCCCTCAGATGATGAAGAACTTAACTGATGAAGATAACAGCAGCACCTGTATGAAGTAACTTTCCTGTTGTTCTTTACTTCTCACTCAACCAGTCCTGTGACTCTGCTGAAGCTCACACTGTTGTCACACCGTTTGTGGTTACCTTGTGTCTGTTTTCTTCAATTTGTTCGATGTCTCTTTCACTCAGTTCCGAGCGTGTTTCAACATCCCTCCTCTCGTCTATGTTGACAGGTCAGCCATTAACTTAAAATGTTAAGTTTTGTGCTCTCTAAGTACATTGAAAGTAACATTTAAAAAATGTCTTTAATGTTGTTTACCAACGTTTTCAGAAACTAGCTTTTTTGACACAGTGTCAACAGGCAGAGCCGAAATGTGCCGCTCTCACAGGTAGCTGTGTTTCCTGTGCTGCTGTATATGAACCTGCTGCTACTGAGCCTGTTGTTAATAAACTGTTAGCTAACCCGAACTTTAGGAGTCATCTGGCAACAAAGGACGGCAGAAAACGAATGAAATGTACTTCTTTGCAGGGTTTTATTTCAAATGTAAATGCTATATTTGTCTATATTTTTACAATTATTGGTAAAATAAAATTTAGATTACTTAAAAAAAAGAAAATCTGGAAGACATTCCCCCATGGGGTCCGGAACCACACTTTAGGAACCCCTGATCTAGATGACAGGAGCGCTCCCTCACCAAAAATCTAACTTTGTGTGTTTTTTAAATAACAGCTTCTGAACTTATGCTGATACTTAGTGAGAAAGATGTCAGAATGTGTCGTACTTAATCACATAATCAGTTCCAGGCATCTGAGAAAACAGTGACAGACTCCATGTCTTTATCCTCTCTCTGACTAAAATCCCCTCATCATTTATTGACTTAGTTTATAAATAAAGCTGAGTTTGGATAAGCTGAATGTGTCGGCCCTGCCTCCATCATATCTAAATAAATAACCAGCAGACATGCATTTCTGTTTTTATCTCAGGGGAAAGGATTGATTTACATTTCAGGTTCACAGTGTCGGTGATTTCAGCCGGGAACATTTGTATGTGTGCCACAAGAAGTGCAACATGTCCCTGAGCAGAGATCTCATGACCTGGACTACAGCGTGTGTACACAACAAATATTCAAGGCGCATTCCATCGCCAGGCTACATGGCCATGTGTGTGTGTGTGTATGTGTGTGTGTGTGTGTGTGTGTGTGTGTGTGTGTGTGTGTGTGTGTGTGTGTGTGTGTGTGTGTGTGAATCCTTAAGGTGGAAAACTACAACGTGAGAGAAGAGGCAAAGAGTCAGTGTTTGTTTTAAGATATCAGCTGGATTAAAGTGGAACAAATGTGGTCTCGGAGCAGCGTTACCTCAGAGATGGGGAGCTAGTCTGACCTGGGCCCTTGTTCCACATTCCTTTAAGGTACATGGTATTCTTGAACCTGCTAGGGCTGAAGCTACATCCCAGCAGCGTGCGGGCGAGCTCAGGGTGGAGTGTGGGAGAGGTCCAGAACAGAGCAAAGCCTTCAGTGTTGTGTTCCAGTACAGAATGAAGTCTTCTGTTCAGGTAAAGCAGGACTGGATATCAGAGTCTGATCTCTGGATGAGATGAAGGAGCAAGAAGGTGGGGAGGGCAGGCAGGCAGGCAGCTCCCCAAAAGTGAAGACAGAAAAAGATCAGGCTGTTTTGATTCAGATCCTGATGCTGCAGCTGCCCAGGGATATGTGCTCAACTAACACACACGTCCTTATCAAAGAGTCCATGACTGAAATACTGAATTGTTCCATGCTTTTCTTTCTGTTTTTATCTCTCGTCAGACAGTCTGGAAAAATGTTGACTCAACAGAAAGCCCCGACACAAAAACCTGAGGAGCAGAACTCAGGGAGAGTTCTCACTCAGGTGTACCTCCCTGTGGATCCAGTGAGGGAGAGGTATCTTCACAAACAGCTGGCTGGGCCTCATCGTGAGGTAACACTGTGCTCTGCTTCATGTTTATGACTCATACATGAATAAAACCTGAACAGGGACTAAAAGAGACTCCATTGAAGCTTTTAGGAGTCAGATGACAAGCAGCACTAAAACACTTCACTTGGACCTGAAGGTGAAGGAAGTTTCAATAATGAATCAGAGCACAGGAGAAGTGAGAGTGCAGGAGAGTTTGAGTTATAATCGCTCATACTCTTGAGACCTCTGCAAATGTTTCGTTGAGTTTCACAACTGATAGAAACAACGGGCCGAGCAGATATCTCCTCCGCTGTGGGTCAAGAACAGTCTAATATAGGTGACCCAGTTTATGGCAATGCTATCTATATTAAATATGTTTAACCAGGGAAAACCTTGAAGAGATATATTTTACAAAAGCGTCTAGGCTGAGGCCGGCAGCATCTCAGTTTAACACAGTTTCAGACAAACAGCCCCAGAACAGGTACACAGGTCGACACATCCTGGGTCACAAAACAGGAAGTCATAAATCAAAGCATCGACAACCTGATGCATGTTCCTCCAACGCCTTCATTTGAACATGTATTTCAGAGACCAGCATCCTCAGACTCAAACCTGTGGATATACCCTAACCCTTAACCCTAGCCCTTAACCCTAACCCTTAACCCTAACCCTTAACCCTAACCCTTAACCCTAACCCTTAACCCTTAACCCTAAACCTTAACCCTAGCCCTTAACCCTAACCCTTAACCCTAACCCTTAACCCTAGCCCTTAACCCTAGCCCTTAACCCTAACCCTTAACCCTTAACCCTAACCCTTAACCCTAACCCTTAACCCTAGCCCTGAACCCTAGCCCTTAACCCTAACCCTTAACCCTAGCCCTTAACCCTAACCCTTAACCCTAACCCTTAACCCTAACCCTTAACCCTAGCCCTTAACCCTAACCCTTAACCCTAGCCCTTAACCCTAACCCTTAACCCTTAACCCTAGCCCTTAACCCTAACCCTTAACCCTAACCCTTAACCCTAGCCCTTAACCCTAGCCCTTAACCCTAACCCTTAACCCTTAACCCTAACCCTTAACCCTAACCCTTAACCCTAGCCCTTAACCCTAGCCCTTAACCCTAACCCTTAACCTTAACCCTAAACCTTATTCCTTACCCTAACCCTAACCCTAAACCATATCTCTAACCCTAAACTGTAACCCTAACCATAACCCCTATCCCTAACATTAAACCCAAACCCTTACTCTAACCCTAACCTTAAACCTAAACCCTAACCCTAAACCCTGACCATAATCCCTATCCCTAACCCTATCCCTAAACCTTATCCCAAACCCCTATCTGTAACCCTAACCCTAACCATAACCCCTATCCCTAACCCTAAACCATAACCATAACCTTATCCCTAACCATATACCTAACCCTATCCCTACCTCAACCCTTACCATTAACCCTTAACCATAACCCTATCCCTTCGTCAGAATCAAACCTGCTGCAGAGACAGCGTCCCTAAAGCTCTGTTTCCACATTTCAAGACTCGCTTTGAAAACAGACAGAAGAAATAAGTCTCATGAAAGGGTCAGAGAGTGAAGACTGCAGCTTCCAGTGCTTTCAAATTAATAGAATTACACAATGAAGGAGGAAGTAAGTTTAAACATGCCTTATAAATACGGATGTGCAAGTGATTCAGTCTGCAGGTACACAGCTCGAGCATACAGGGGTCTTTCAGAAGATGCATGCGTATCAAACATCACTGAAGTCAATCAGGGGCATAAAAGTAGAGGCAATATTAGCAACAATAATATAAAGTTAAGTGTAAGGCTGCTAACTTATAAGCTAAACCTCCAGTGCTGTGTTGACACAAGACGCAACAATCATATCTCAACCACAAAAGAAGTGGCTGTAAGTTATCTTCCTCTCTAATCTCTCTGTGAGGTGACTATCACTGCGTTTACTGGATCTTAGGAAATCAGTCCAAACTAAATGAAGTCACATTGTTCGTGTCCGTATTGGAATTAAGCAAGAACAATCCAGTATGTGGAGATTGTCTGATATGTTTGGCAACTGGATCAACAATCTACTTTCAGAGGACTGGAAGATAAAGAGTGATCAAACTGGGTCAGAGGAGAAGTCGCTCCCTTGTCTCGTAGGTTCCTCTGGCCTGCCGTTGTGGACGTGTCAGACTCTAGCTGCTACAACTACCACTATCATCTCTCTCTATCTCTTCATCTCCCTCTATCCCTCTCTCCAACTCGGTCTCAGCAGATGTGTGTCTAACATGAGTCTGGTCCTGCTGGAGGTTTCTACCTGTTAAAGGAAGTTTGTCCTTGCCACTGTAACTTGCTAAATGCTGCGAAGTGCTCTGCTCATGGTGGATTAAGATGAAATCAGACTGAGTCCTGTCTGTAAGAGGGGACTGGATCTTATCCTGTCTTGGTGTTCGGTCTTTGGGTCTAACCCTAACCCTTCAGAGAGGATAGGACGGTGGATGGAGCAGGAAACTAGGCGTGAGGACTATAGCCTCTGAATATGGGGTGCGTGACTTCACCACAAGTCCAAACCGGGGCCCCTAGAGCAGCAGAACAAGTTGAAAAGGATCGCATGAACCAGAGCACCTCACTGAGTTTGTGACATTTTCAGTCCTTTTCCTCCGCGAACAAACCAGCATGAAACGAACTGCAGAGTGAAATCAAGAACTTCAGCTCTGGCTTGTTCCTGCTCTAGACTCTCCCTCAGTGCAGCCGCTCAGACCTGAAGCATGAGGGTGATTAACAAGTCTGGAGTAACAGAGGCCTGAGGTTAATTATCGGTGCCAGCAGCGCAGCTGGAGACCTCCAGTTTGAGCTGCGTTTGTCTCGGTCTGAACATGACGGATACGTGTTGATTACTTCACAGGCCAGATGAGGATGAAAGTCAAGTCCAGGCTCGCCAGGTCCACGGCAGGGAAGGTGCAAGGTGTTATGCGTTACTAATCCACACTCATGGACGGACATCAGCTTCTGGTTTTATGGTTTCGAGGTTTATTAAGTGTTATGGAAGCGACTTAAAAAGCCTGCAAGCCAGCAGTTTTTTCAGAGGAGGCGGTCCACTACTGCAAAAAAGGACGCTGCTGAGGTCGCCGTGTAATGTTTACAAGATATCCATGAGTCTGATGAAGCTTTTATACCAATGCTACTTCTATCTACATCACAGTAGCAATGAATGAGAAGACGAACGTGCTGGGCAGAGATGAGTTTGAGAAATCTTCAAGACTCCTCATTACCTCCTCCAGCTCACCCTGACTTCTCAAACCTCTCCAGCTCTGTCAGGAGAAATCATTCCTGGGACATATCTGGAGTTTGGCTCATGTATGAATGTATGATCTGCAGGGTCGTTGAACAGTAGCAGTTTTTGGCTCAACACGCCTCCTCCAGAGCTTATGACTCAACATCGCTTTGACTCACAGGAATGTTGTAATGTTTAAGTTGTGTTAGGTCACTAATCTGGTGCTGAAAGGAGACTTGTATGAGCTGAAAGGCAGCACCTGACTGATTAGAGAGCGTGGTGCTGGGTTTGTTGAATTCAGATTGTAAATATTGTTAAAAGTCTCATGTGCTGTAGTAGAAACAGCTGACTGTGTGACAGGATGTTGTTGACGTCGGATGAAGATTTATTGTCCATTTAGTAATTAACGGTAATTGAGTGTTTTATTTTTAATACATTTGAAAAATCTTCTAGAAAACATTTTCCAATATTTTATTATCTGGTATTTTGTGAAGAATTATGAGGAAAAAAAAAATGTAATCCCTTTTGGAATAAAGCTGTAACATAAAAAGTAGAAAAGGTGAACCGGTGGATGCACTGTCGCTGTAAAAACAACTGTATTTGTCTGCAGTGTAATATTCTTGTTATTGAAACCTGGAATTTTAGTACTTACTTTAGTAAAATACAATTTGCTATGTGTTGAACTTTGCAGATAAAACTGTCTGCATCTTAAATTTAGTTGTTCATCTACTTTATTTTATTTGAAATAATCACATTGATAAATAAACAAACAGCTAATGAGACCTCACTCTCCACGAGTGCTGCAGTTTCAGATATCAGCCTGAAGGCCATCTCGTCTCGATCAAGGAGGACTCAGGATGTCGGTTTCATATCATCCAGGATCTCGACTTCAAAGTCTGCACTGACCTGCAGGTGTGTCGTCTGATTTAAGACAAAGTTATGTGACTGGATGCAAAAAGTTCTGCTTCAAATATAACGAAATCTTAAACGCACTTCCATCTCTGTGAAAAGTTCACGTTTTAAGAAGGCAACACATGAGCTGATCAAATCAGAAGTAAATCACTTTTCTCACATGGGGAGTTTGATAGATATAAATTGAAAAAAAAACAACATGTTTCCCTCTGAATTATCAAAATATTATCAGAATATTTTGAGACTAATTTCAGTTTGACTGATTCTCTTTCATCACTGCAGCTCTAGAAGCCTTGCACTCATATCTTCTGCTCTTCAGCTTCGTTCTTAGTTTCTGTAAATACACCACAGATCCTCATACCTCAGTCTCAGGTGAGTCTGTGATGTTTCTGAGACCTTGTGTTTGAATAAGTCATCACAGTAGATATTTCTGTCACGTTACGAGTCGTTAAAAGGTGCTGGGGGATTCTCCCTGATTCTCTCTTTCCACTCCTCCTCCTCCTTCTTCCTGCCTTCCACTCTCTCCTCCCGTCATGTAAGCGCTCATGAGGATTAATGGTGACAGGAACTGGGTCAGCTTTGTGACCTGCATACGTGGAGCTCAGGTCATTGATACAGAGCGGCCTGCAGACTCCGCAGATTGCAGCTACCTCAGTGAGGTGTGAGTGTGTTCATTAGGGGAAAGAGGGGTCAGATATCAGTGCTGAGGGCTCTTTGTAACAGAACCATGGAGCTGCCTGCGTGTGTAGGAATAATAACGTATGCTGCTTATCAATATGAGTTATATCTGTCATATTCACTGAAACAGTCAACCAAAGAGTGTTAAAGGGAGTGAGAGGGTGTTTAATGTCTGGTATGATGTGCAGCTAAGAGCACCAAGATTAATTTGAGCAACAGCGCCCCCCTTTGGTGAAAACAAGGTACTCTCAGAGGCCACAAAGCATTGTGGATCTGTGCCATGTGTGTGAAGCCTCAGAGATGAAACCAGTGAGCCTGTGTGGTGCAGACTGCAGCTCTCAGCCTCCCTCAGCCTCTGGATATTGATCCCCACATGCCCAATAAAAGCAGCTCAGACAAGCATGTGCAAGAACAGAGGACGCTCTCTTACCATGGAGTCCCTGGTGGGAGAGTCAGACAGCCCGTTACTGCTCGGCTCCCACGACGAAGAGCCGTACGCTCTGCTGCTGCTGCTGCTGCTGCTGAAGGCGTCCTGGGTGGAGCTCCGTGAGAGGGCCTCCTGAGTGGAGCTCCGTGACAGGCCTGAGTAGCCTGTGCGGGAGCTGGTGCCGTACGAGTTGGCCACATTGCTGGCCCGACTGCGGTAGGCCCGCAGGGCACTGGTGGAAGAAGACGGGGTGGAGGAAGAGGAGGAGGTGGAGGAGTCGCTGAGGCCCAGAGAGGCCAGGTCCCTGCTCAGGTCACTCTGGGATACAGATTTTCGTCGGGTGAGCGAGATGCTGGAGGCCACCGGTGAAGAGTAGAGGTAGCTGATCTGGGCTGAGGATGAAGAGTAGGAGCTGGGGCCGGTGTAGGCCGACCCCCCGCTCAGCCCCGACCCGCCATAGGTCTTGGCGGGGGTTCTGCTGAGGCTCTTGCTCCGGCGGCTGCTGATGCTGCTGCTGCTGCTGCTTCCGAGGATGTCTGTGCGTGGGATGGTGCGTCCCCGGTCAGGGTCGGGGTCCGAGGAGGTGCTGTAGTTGCGGCTTCGGGCGGCAGAGCTGCTAAGGTAGCTGGAGGAGGAGTAACCTGAGGAGGAGGAGATGGGAGACTTGTAGGAGGACACTCTGTCCCGCTCGCTGTAGGAGCTAAGGCCCGGGCTCAGGGAGCTGTAGGAGCTGTAGTGGCTGGTGTAGGAGGGGCCAGCGTAGCGCTTGGCGGTGGAGGAGATGCGGGACATGCTGCTGCCGGTTTGTCAGCCACGGGGAGGGAGAGCCTCTGGAAGACTGCATCGACTGCAGCAGCAGAAAGAGACACGAGTATTAGTTCATCAGCAAGTATCAGATCAATGCAGTACGGCAACAATGTGGGCAGCAGTGAGGACATCATTTATCTCTGCTGAGAGGACTCTTCTGACGTATCAGACACAGGATGAGTCACGGAGCGCAGGACTTTCATTTATTCTGCATTTATTATAAAAACCTGGAGTCTGAAGGGATCAGTGTGTGATACAGGACGCTTTTATTACTTCTTCTGTTTTCAAGTCTGGATTTAAAGGAGAGAACTCAAAATGAATCAGGCTGCTGTTTATAAACATCTTTTGTTTAACTATCTCATGTCCAGTTCAGCTCTTTAACTCTCTTTGCAAGTTCAGTCTGAGTTTAAACTCTTCTTAAATTAAGGCATCACTTAATTGTAGAAGAACTACTGAGCCTGATGATGAACTATTAGACTTCTAATTATCAAACAATGTAAAATACATTCACTCCAAACATCAGCATGTTATGACTTTTATATTGAGTCTGAGTCATTGCTTCCTTTAGTTCAGATCCAGCGGTGTGTGAGTCCAAACGTAGACCTGTTTAGATCATTTCAACATAAATCTCACAATTCACTCTGAGTCGGTTTAAAAGAAGGGATCATTTGGAGGATGAGGAGAAGCAGAGGGTTTTTACAAGCTGTTTCATATCTGCACATGTTCTCTGTGAAAGATGATATAAATTAATTATGTATAATGACTTTGATTTGTGCTCACACTTTCCTTTTCCAAGAGCGGAGATGATTTAATCTGCATGATAACACTTGAGTACCACTAAATAAATGTTGTAGTTATTGTTTCACCTCTTAGTTAATTTACACTACAGATTAATTATCACCTTATTTTAGACACCTGTATGTTGTTAGTAAATTATCAGGAGTTTCAGTTTCAGGCAATTAGACGTGAGAGTCAGCTCTTCCTCAAACACCTCGTTGAGAGAGGAGCTTTTCACTGATTGGCCAAATGGAGTGAAAACATAATTTTCAGCAACATTATTTTGTAAGTTTGGATAGTTAAGATGAACTTTATGTCTCTGCGGTGTGACCAAACACTGAGCCACCATCTCTCACAAACTAACAAGTGTCCTCGTCTGATTCAGGGAGGACTTTTTATCCAAATTTAAAGCAGAACTTATACAGAACTGGTGCAAAACCACGATCGAGAAACTGATCTCAGGTCTGTGTGGAGTATGTAAGGACAGGTAAACATGAAGCACACTGAGTTACTCTATTTAAGTTGATTTCTGGATGTACGTTAATGACTGAATGAGCAGGGCGCTGTGTGCCTAGCTGTCTAAGCGCGCCACAACCTCGACCTCGACCTTGCTGCATGCCTTCCTCCCCACACTTCCTGTCTCTGTCCAGCTTTCCTGTCCAATAAAAGCAAACATGCCCCAAAACATAACTTTAATTTAAAAAACAATGATTGAAGGACCTGATTTTGCTCATGAGCTGAAACACTAGTTATGAGTTAGAAACAAATATTAAATCAGCACCTCGTCGCCTTTGAACAGTTTTCACACGTCCCACTTCCTGTCCATTACTACATCAATTCTAATGTTATATTAATGGATGTTTTGATGTTTCTCTTCACTCTCAGGCAGCCATTATCTTCCATTCAGGAACTTTCATCACAAAAATCAACTCAGGAAGTCGTCCATTATTTAGATCATCTATCAGAGTCGGGTGTAAAGAGACGAGTGGTGTGAATGTGTCCGCTGCATTAGCTCGCTCAGATAGAGGAACTTTTTCTAACTTTGAAACCACAAAGTGAAGAATTAGTTTATTTATCACTCTGGGAACTTTATCAAAAACACTCAGACTTCAGATTTACAACTAGAGCTTGTGTTAGAGGAGCGTTTCCTCCTTAATGATCCTGTGACAGTAAGATAATCAGATAATACTCTGACTTTATTTTGGGTGTTGAAACTACCGGACGATCATAAAGGGCAACACTGATGCAAGGAATCTTGTTGGGTTTGTTCAATCGTTCTGTGAAACCTCAGAGCCTGAATCAGGACATGAAGTTATATTTTTAAAACCTTGTTTTAATGTGTTTTGAACATTCTTACGTACCCCCCCCCCCCCCCCCCCCCCCCCCCTTGTCTGAAAGGTAGATTTGATATCAAAAAAGTTTGATTGATTGACTGAACTCTAACTCAATTACTGCTCCTCAAGTTTCCAGTCACGCTGTAAACAAAGGCAACACGTGGAGCTGTTAGTCTTTAATCGATGAGCGCTGGTGAACAGGAAGCTCTGAAAGTTGGCCCTCATGTGACGTGGTCAGATATTTGGAGTCCAGTGTGTTCTGAGAAAGCTGACCAGGTTGCATTAAATATAACTATCAATCTTGTCGCTGACGTCTTGTTTGCTTAGAGGTATCAGATTTAAGTGCAGTCAGTTTTACAACCAGCTAAAAACTCCTGACACACTCAATAAATAAAAATATGGAACAGAAATCTCTCCTGTGTGTTTCGACATATTACTGCACACCCCTCCTCTCCCTCTCCCTCTCCCTCTCTCTCTCTGTATACTTTTCCTCTCCCCCGGCTATAACAGGAGTCCTGCAGGCAGCAGCACGGTGTGTTCCCGAGGCCTGAGCTCAGAGAGAGGCTCTCGTTCACATGCGCAGCAGCGTCTGAATAAATAAAAGTATCTGGTGTTGCTGATCCGTGTTGAGTTCAGAGTGTGAGGCTCCTATTTCTTTAATCTCTCTCTCTTTCTCTCTCTCTCTCCTCCTCCTCCTCCTCGGCACTCTGCCTTCTCTCTGAGTGCATCATCTTCTCCTCAGTGTAATTTCCCCTCCTTAAGGTCTCTAACACTTTCTACATCTCCCTCTCTCTCTCTCTCTTTCTCTCCCTCTCTGTGTGTGACTGTTGCTCTATCAATAATTCAGCATATGGATCTGGAGTAGGCAGACTGGAGACGGGCCAACACACACGGGTGGCCAAAACACGCAGCGTCAGGCCGGGCAGCTGTGCTCATTCAGTGGAAAGCTGCTTAGCCAGCTGAGCTAGCTTCAGTCAGAAGCAGCTAACGCAGGTGGAGAGGTGTGAGAGGTTTGATTCTGTGATCTGGAGGAGACGTGAAACACTTTTGATCCTGATCTTTCTCCTCATCATCAGTTTATTCAGTTATTGAATCCAGGAAATGCTCGAGCTGACTCTCACAGCCACAGTGACGTCACTCGTTGGTTTGTGGGCTACGAGTTTGGCAGTTTGGTCACCGCCATGTTGGTTTTCTGGGGTCGAGGTAGAGGTAAATTGTGCACCAGAGGCTAATTCATTATGTGGAAACCAAGACAGTCACTGGGTTTAGAACAGAGTGAGGGGAAGTCACTAAGAATGGAGAGTTGTGCATCGTATCCCTTCACTATCTGCTCCGTCTCAAAGTCTTATTCACGAAGCAGAGTGCTGTAATGATATGTAAGCGCAAAAACATCCACAAAAGTCTGCACAGAGACGCTACTTGCTCTGAAGTGCACTTTATGGAGTGTTCAACCGTTTGCACACGCTTTTTGAGAATTCAACGTCATCTTTTCGGCTCATTTGCACACGTTTAACGGTCGCAGAGAATCTATCTGTGATGGTACAGCTGCTTTTTACATTTCTTTACAGTGAGTGATATGTTTGATTGTCCAAAGAAGTAAGGATACAATTTCTACCTAACTTAAAGGATAAGAGGTACCAGTTTGTCCACAGGGGGCGCCAAAGCTTACACGAAATTAAAGTTCCTTAGCTTTAAAATTAAATGTGTGGGGTTTTTTAAGATGTGTTTTGGGGCATTTTTGCCTTTTAATGGATAGGACAGCTGAAGAGAGACAGGAAATGTTGGGAGTAGAGAGTGGGGGAAGACATGCAAGACATGGTCGAGGCTGGAATTCAAACCTGCGACTACTGCGACAAGGACTATAGCTTCTGTATATGGGGGGTGTGTTTAAGCCTGGTGTATACTTATGTTTTGCAGGGGCTGACGCGGACATGAGCACCATATCACGCAGCAATTGTCCTCCGAAACACTTGAGGGCAGTGCGGTCTCTCTGATAGCAGGTCTTCCAGCCCCACTACGATCTCTGTTTACTTTTCCACAGAGATTCAGAGCGTGATGTTAATCTACAGTGCTGTAAAAGCGGGAAATACAACGCCGCCGAGCCGACCATTCACAGGGCTTTCGGTCCATGGCGATTCGATGCGTAGTTACCAAGCGTGCCGGATACGGCCCTGGTGGTGAAGCTTTCAGCAGTGTGTCTGCCCCCTGGTGGCTGGCTGCAGTATAGGTCAAAAAATCTGTCAAACTTTAAAAAATAAATACACGTGGTTCGAATGTTTCTCACATCCGTATGCTGTGGTGATATGTAGTTAGTATTTGACTGTTTTGTGTTCAAGGCCTCTTTTTCCTGAAAAGTTTCTTTTTCGTGAGTTATTAGAGTTTAAAAATTGGGGTTTTACTTCCTGTTTCCTTTGATTCACAGCCACTTTAGAGTGAAACTTCAAAGGACACACAGCGTCTTGTGACACTACACTGTAGGGCGGAGCTTGTTACAGTGGCTTCGCAGGCTCTGGCTGCACAATGGCGGCACCAAGGAGCGGGATTTTTTGGCTTCAGAACTGTACAACGGGAAGAGGCGGAGCAACACTGTCCATTTTTATTTACAGTCTATGGTAGAACATTTTGGAGGAGGTTCGCGTCAGCTACTTGTGTAGGCCTCTGTGTATGTACTGGAGCTACGCCACCACTAGGCCAACAGAGCCCCTAAAAGTGTGTTTTAAACATAGGACCTGATTGGCTGAAGTAAGTGGTACATGTGACCCCGTCTGCAGCTGCATAATAGCTTAGCTTAACTGTAAGAACTCCTGCCAGCTCTTCTAAAGGCATGCTGACTGTCCTCTACTGTATGTAGTCCACCTATACTATTAATAAAAACCTCCAATAAAATAACTCAACATGCTCCTTTATAATATGCAAAGCTGCTTTCTTAAGTATGAGAGTTTCTTCATCGCTACAGATTTCAGCGACTTACAAACCTTCAGCCTTTAACACCAGCACATCCTTCTCATCACAGCGGCTCAACCTTCATTATGTGAGAGCTCACGCTGCACAAACACAAGGATCAAGAAACGTGTGAGAGTATTTACAGTGAAGCTCCGGGATGATCCGTTTTAAAGGAGTGTGTTTTTTCTGCAAAGGAAAGAACTCGGCTCTTAACTTTAATGTCACCTGTTTGCAGTGGTGGACAGTAACAGAGTAAATGTACTTGAGTACTGTCCTTAAGTACATTTTTTGAGCATCTGTACTTTACTTGAGTATTATTTTTTGGGGTACTTTTACTCCACTACATTTCTATCAGTGCTCTAGTTACTCACTACTTTAGCTTTGAAGTCAGCTCATGAATATCCTTCTCTTTTCTGAAATCTGATCCCTGAGACAGTAAACTGTGTTTGTGTAGTTCTGTTTGTCGTTGAACGAGGAGCAAACACAGAGCAGATTTCACTCAGATGAGGCAGTTCATGTAGAGGTGGTAATGATGGCTATAATTCTCCACCTGAGCACCCATGGTCATATCTTCAGCCCGTGTTAGAGGTTTTTGAAATGAAGAATGATATGTATAGTTTGAAATGTTCTCCCTGTTTTCCACTCTGCCCAAACATACAAACATTCACTGTCCAACCTGAGAGAGCGTGTTGAACTACGTGACATTTGTTTCATTCCAGATTAACATTTCAAACTAAGTTGTCTGTGCGTGGAGTAACTTAGTGTCTGTTTTTATTACATGGTATAGTTTTTAGAGATTTCAAGTAATTTTTCGAAATAAACAGAATGTAACAGAGTGTACTCTTTGTATTCTTGACTGCATTTATGTATTGTGAAAATACAACGTTTTGAGATTTTTTCAGAAGAACTTTGAATACTTCAGTATTTTTAAAAGCAAGTACCTCCGTACTTTAACTCAAGTCATAATTTGACAGAGCAACTTTCCCTTGTATTTAGGGTTGCAAGCTGGAAACTTTCCATGGGAATTAACGGGAATAAACCAGGAATTTGCACAGATGATCTTGGACCACACTTTTGAGCCCAGAGCACAAGACTATTGAAGCCACACATTTGAGCCTGTGGACTACACAAAGTGAAGTAAGTTTGGGGGATATTATGAGGTAATATATTTCACAAATTTGATGTATGGTACTAATGTTTAACTTACAAATATCAATGGGTTGGGTCGGGGGGATGAGTAATATTTAACTCAACATTCATGTTTTTGTTCGTCAATGAAAGAATTGATTGTTCAATAAAATATTTAACACTTTAACACTTGATAAAATGAATCTGTTTCACTTGTATTATTTTGGATGGATGTCTGCTTATAACATAACAAATATTTATGCTTGGATATGATACCTTTCCATTAAATTACCCTCAATTCCCATAATTCCCAAGGAAAGTTTCTGATTTGGAATATTTCCAAAATTCCCCGGCTTAATGTCCCCTGGAAATTTACCAGAAATGTTCCACCCCTTTACAACCCTGCTTGTATTGGAGTTATATTTGAAATGGAGTATCTATACTTTGACTTAAGTAATGAACTGTGTACTTTGTCCACCTCTGCCTGTTTGAACCCTGCACCGCTCATCCTCAGATTTATCCTCAGATCCCAGCGGCCGAGTGAAACGAGCTGCAGAAAGAAAAGTGAAAACACGCCACTCACACCCGTGGGAGTCACACCGACTCACAGGATTGATAAGATGATTGCAAACTATGCATTTCACTTCTGAGAGGCGACGTCTCCAAGGAAACAACAAGAGCACACACACACTCCAGCCACTCTGCATTTTGGACCTCCCCTGAGGTTGTGCTAACCAGTAGTTACCATAGCTACTGTGGCAACAAGCTGCATTTTTTTGCTTGCAACCAACCAACCAACGCATACAGGAATCAAAAGCAGCAGCAGCAGCCAATTTACACTTAGTACAGGGCTGTAGACCGGAGCTGTGGATTCCTCTCCCCACGGAACAAAACCACGGATGAGAGGACGATCAGACAAATCAGAAACTAGAGAATGAGAGTTTAAAATGAGAAGAGACATGTGACCTGAGCTCCACTCAACGTTTTGATTCCCTCTGAAGGATCAGAAAGTGTTTAAAGACCCCACATATATCTCAGCTCTGCCTGATGACTCACTCCTTCAGCTGATTATCATATTGTCACACTTAAATCTCACTGAGCCGTGCAGATTTCATTGTTGCTGTCTGCTGAAATGTTTCTGTTGCTCCGTCTTTGTAATGAGCCGGTGATTCAGATCTCTGACGGTACATACTGTCCTTGCAGCTCTCCTCTCGGCCTGTCACAGAGCTGACCTGATCTTAAGTGCAGAGAGAGAGAGAGAGTGATGACGCAGGATGCCACGGATGCCGCCGTGCCCCGAGGCGACACTGCATGAGTGAAACATCAGCGTGGGTTCTCTTTGTTGGATCTGAGTGAGCGTGAAGAGATGTTCTGTAGTAAACACACGGATCAGTCTCAGCTGAGTCAGGGAAGGATTCAGGAGAGTACTCAGATCATTTAGAGTCTGTTCTCTTCCTTCCCTTCTTGGCCGAGTCTGCTCAATGCAGGCATGGCCATGCACAGGAGCTTAAAGTCTCCTGTGGCGTCAGTACAACCGCACAGCAGTGTGGCGTTGATATATTGTTGTTCCCATAAGGAGCAGAGTCAGAAATCAACACAGGAGCTATTCGGAGGTCTGTGAGCTGTGCTGGGTTTGGCGTGGTCTTACAGGCGGCTATATATACCCTGAAATGTGAGCAGATAAGAGACTGCTGATGTCTGTGAGGGCCACACTGACGCCTCTGCCCTCCCTCGCTGTCCGGTGCCACTACATGCCAAGCTGTTTCATATTAAAGCTAAGCTCCCATACCTCAATCTGCTGCTCTGACACGCCGCAGAGGAACCGCCACACCTTATCCACAGCCGAGACGAGCGTGTGAACGCACAAGGCAAAGGTAACTGGAGGAAATGAACGACAGTGCTTACACAGCGTTTCCAAAGACGTGAAGACACCGGAAGACGAGCAGATGATTAACATTTATCGTCACCAACATCTGCTGGTGACTCAGTGGAGAGGCCGTAAAGGCAGCAGTGACCTCAGCGAGGACAGCGTGTGCAGTGATTGATGCTGCAGTAGCTCTGTGATCCTTTATTCATTGAACCAATCATTCGCTCAATTAGGTAACGTTATTATCTGAAACAGCTATCAAGCTGTGGCGAAACCCAAAATAGTGACGCAAAGAAATACATCTAATACTCATCAGTGACTCAAAGCAACGAGTGGTCAGAGCTGCATCTCCTGCTGCTGGAATTTCAGCACAGAAAGTCACAACGACAGGACAAAAGATATAAAAATAATGGAGGTAAATATTATACAGTTAGTTAGTAACCAATAAAAATGTAGAATAAAGATGATCTTCATGTCTAAAGTTACTGACGTGATGTAAGTCTTATGATTTGTTGCTTCTCTTCAATACACAGGATAAGAGCGTCACATGGGCACATGTTACACACCACAACCATCAGGTGGCAGCAGAGGAATATGTCCTATGAATTGAGCCACTATAAAGCCGATCATGCAGTGGAATCAAGCAGCAACTTCTCGTGTTGAAATGAAAAGCGTTATAAACTGCAGTACCTCAAGTGTCCACTCGAGGCTGGCTTCAGAAGTACCAGAAACCACAAACACACCCATCCAAAAAACAAAATCTCTACAGCAGAAATAAACATGCGTACAGTCTTGTACAAAAAATGTTTTAGGTCTGAAGATCTCACTTTAACTGAAGTTAGCTTGAGTCAGGATTTCCAATATGGCTGCTGCAGACAATTGGCTTGAAAACTCTGCTTCAGAAACAAACTGGTGACATCACAGAGACTACATCCATGTATTACACAGTGTATGAGTAATCCCTATCAGGTCCCGTGTTGAAATGACGTTATGAATGTTACAGCAGAATTAAACACGTTTCAACAGACAGGTAAAGCCTGCTTAACTCCGCCTCTTTGTCTGAGTCTAAGTTGATTTGAAATGGACGTAGTATCCGTAACATCACCCATCTGTTCATAAAGCCCTGTTTTGAAGCTAATCGGCGGCGGGAGCCATATTGGAAATGCTGAACTCAACCTAACTTCTGTCGAGCTAGTGTGAGGCAAAGAGGCGGGCTTTTATCCTTTTCACTAACAGCTACAGGAAGCTCGCCTGTCAATCAAGTCAGCCATGCCCTTATTTGGGCAAAACTCTAAAGTTTAATATCGAGTTAGGAGAAAAATTCACTCTTGAATAGTGTGTGCTGAGAGCCAAATGAGATCTCAGACTTAAAACGTTTTTTGAACCAGGCTGTAAACATGTTTATTTCTTCTGTAAAGATCATCCTTTTCGAATAGGTGTGTATGTGGTTGCCTGTGTTTCTACAGCCAGCCTCCAGTGGACGCTTGATGAACTGCAGTTTTTAGCACTTCCGCATGGGCTTCATATTTTACCGCTTGGTTAAGTCAGTATTTCCAATATGGCACCCACTGTCAAAGCGCGTCTTCAGAAACCAGAGAGTGACGTCACAGAGACTACGGCCATGTTTTTGTACGTTGTATGATCGTCACGATACCTGAGCCATCTTTATTATAACCTCACACTTTAAACACAAACATGGATTATGTCCCAGCAGCTAACGTCAGCATTCGACCATTATCATCACTGTGACCTGACGTGAAGGGAGGAAGAGAGGTGATCATCTAAACAAACTATCTGTCAGGCTCCACACTGTTATCCAAACATGGTCACTTCTGGCTCCAAAATCCAAAAGATGGGGGCAGTCAAACTGAAACTCTAGGGCTGTTTTCGAAACCACCTACTATACTAGCAGTACGTACTGATTTGGCCAAAATTCAGTATGCAGTATGTAGTATGTGAACAAGAGCAAATTCTGCAGTATGCCAAAACTCCCAGGATGTCTACTGATTCGGGAACATTTCTCAGTATGCATCGGACCAGTCTGCCTTGCGTACTGTTTCCCATAATGCACAGCACTCATTCCACTTTTTCTTTTCTCTTCTTTTTTTGACGGGGAGAACTCAGTTTTTAGGTGCTGTGAAAATTATTAAATTCCATACAAACCCCTTCCTAACTTTTTAAATCATAAGTGATGCTAAAGAAGCAGTTTCTCTATCAGCGTGGTCGTTGTTTACTTCCGCTTTCCGAAACCGGAAATTCAGTGACATCTGACCCAGCATCCTGCAGACCAGATCCAACAGAACAGTCATACTACAGACTCAATTCAAACACAGTATGTAGTAGACAGTACCTACTGTACCTACTGCCTACTATATTAGTAGGTAGTATGTAGCAGGCCATTTCAAAAACAGCCTAGGTTTCCAAATCAGCTGTCCACAAACCAATGGGTGGAGTCAGCGTCGCCAAACACTCACACACAGTTTCTAAAGTGAGGCGGTTACCTGCTGTAGTTGGAGCGTTGTGTGTCAGTCCCTGCAGACTGTGGAGGCTCTGGGGCGGCTCATCCTACTGTTGCTACCCCACAGTGTACACACACACACACACAAACACACACACACGCAGGCAGGCAGGCAGGCTTAGTGACACCGATCACACCTGTGGAAACACACAGATATGTTACATAAGAGATGGTCCGACCAAAAGGACTCAACATTAAAACAGAAACACTGAAATGTATACACGAGTGCTGAGAGGGGGTTTCTTTTTAGGTTGTAATCAGATCACAGAGTCAGAGTGAACGCCGTCACACACACACACACACACACACACACACACACAGGTCTCCTCTGTGAGAAATATCACCGTGCTTAAAAGAGTAAAAACAGACAAATACAGCAGAGAGATCCTTCATCTGTTTTCAGTTTACGACTCAAAGTGAGCGTGGAGGCCGCCAGTCAACACATTCTCTGGATTTCATGTCTAACCATGAAAGTTTGATGACGCAGCCTTCAGCTCCTGTTATCAAATCTGGAGAAGTTGCTCAGATATGAAGCCAGGGTGAGCGGAGAGTAGATCCATACAGTCCACGTACGGCTTCATGGTGTGGCTCTTCTTTTCCATCACAACATCAACCTCCTGTCTCTATCTTTGTACCCTTCATGAGACAGGTGCTCAAACAGTCCACAATGTACACACTTGACCTACACGCAGGTACCTGGAAAGGAGGAAGAGTGGTGGTTAAAGTCTTTGGTTAGCGGCTCACCCTGGTAGTCCTGAGCGTCCGGGCCGACAGACAGAAAGCGACGGGGTGGCACAGCTACACGGGAGGCTGTGGCCTCAGAGTGTGAGAGGATAGCATGAGCACAGCCATCCAGAATGCCACGGATCAAGTTACAGAGGCGGTAAATATAGCAGACGCCTCTGACCTCTGTGGGTCACTCAACACTCACAGGCATTCCAATTTGCTCTTAAAGGACTCGCATAAAGCGTTTTATAAGCCGACCTGGACGAGCATCGAGTCCACCTGGGGAACGGCTTCAGCCAGGACACCGGCTGCTTTCACAGAAATGAAAACCTGAAGAGTCCTGAGCTCCACCGGGACCCTGATCCATCTGTAGGCTTCTCTTCCAGCACATGGCATCGATGCATCATACACCTGAGACCGACTCATCACGGCTGTCAGTCCCTCTGAAGTCTTACACAAAGTGACATCTGTGGTGGAGTGTAACACAGGTAAACATGTTGGTAAAGCAACTTCAGAGGACGACAGACTTTGTTGTGTGAGCTCGGTGAAACTGAGTCTTAGTATGTGGTTCAGTTTTATTTTGATAACCTGCAGTGAAGGACAGTCACAAACTGAGTTGCTTACATTTTTTGAGTATCTGAACTTCCCTTTAGTTTTATTTTATTGGGGAAACTTTTTACTTTTACTCCTCTACATTTGAAAGACAAATATCATACCTTTGACTTTTTTTGAGTTCGATATAGGTTGGTGTATATTTTTAGTAGTTTGCTCTGAAGTCTGTGTTTGTGTGTTTCTGCATGTGGTTGCCGTACCTGTTCGTTACGTGTCTCCATGGCAGCTCATTTTATAGCGGTAATGATGGCTGCGTCATAGAAGGATGATTCTTCATCTGAGCACCCATGGTCACATCTTCAGGTAATAATGTTTGAGGATTTCAAATGAATGGTGACTCTGTTTACGCTTCATCACGGCCAACAAGAATTCACTGTCCAGCCTGAGCAGCATGTCGAGGTCTGTATCTAAACATCTATTTAATTCAATTTTTAAATCTCCTCTGAAAACATACTTTTATCTTATAACATTTCCTGATTTTATTTTATTTTAAGAAATATGTTTTAAAATAATTGTATTCCTTTAAAGTTATTTTTGGGGAATTGTATTTCTTTTAAAATGTGTTTTATTTCTTTGTCTTGTCTTGTGTGATTCTATGAACTGCCTGTTTTGTTTTGCTGCTCTATAAATAAAATGATTATTATTTATTATTATTTTTAAACCAACTTGTCCATGTTTACAGTAACTTTGCTGCTGTTTTTATTCTGTGTTTGGTCGTTCCTGTTATTTTTCTGAGTATTTTGAAGCTGCAAATTTATAAATCTGCTGCCAATGATTATTGAACGGCATCAGACAGGACGTATCAATATCTTGTCCCACCTTTAATTGTATGTCAATCAGGGCGCTGTATGGGGGAGATGATGACTGACAGAGGCCCTTAAAAACTTGAAGAGCATTAGTGATAGTGAAGTGTTGGGGCCCTGTGTAATATATTTTAATAGGGCCAAAAATTCCACAGTGACACCTCTGACTGCCACACCTGCTTTTACAGTATTAGTTAAATCTTTTCTGGTTTTAGCCACTACCTCGACTCTCTTGTTCTATCCCCACATTCATACCTGACTAAGAACTACCTGAGCAGTAAACAGCAGAATGAGGTGAGGGTCAATATTAGCATAGGTAAACTGTGACGTATGAGTAACAGACAATGGAGGATGACAAATGGAGCTCTGAGGTGGAGGTCTCTGTGAGGGTGTAGCGTTACACTAAGAGGGGATGGGACCACAATGACTAGAAGCCAGAGACTAGATACTGCAGTCTGTAAAAACCTCTGAACGTTATCCGCCTGCTATAGTCCATCACTCGGTACCGGTACCCGGTGATGGAAGTGGGGCAGGTCTGACGTTCTGTATGTGAAGGGGGTGAAGGGGGCGGAGGGGACCGGCATCACTGAAGGAAAAGCTAATCCAGTGAAACCGTATTAATAACCGTGGTCCTCGTCCCGCAGTGGTCGGTAACTTGCTTGCAAACTCGTATGAGTGCAGCTGAGGCAGCAACATTGCGACGCTGTGATGGGCTGTTCATAAACGAGTCGGCTATTCGAACCAACTCCTCTCATTGATCAAGCCTGTGCGGAAGTGTTACAAACTGCAGTTACTCGAGCGTCCACCAGAAGCTGGCTGCAAAAATACCAGAAACCACATACACACCCAGTCAAAGAAGACGATCTTTACAGCAGAAATGAACATGTTTACAGCCTGGTTCAAAAACGAGTGGTCTGAATAGCTCTTGTCTCTACCAGCACACACTGAACGGGGGTCAACTTTTTTTTTTATAACACCACAGTTCAGAAGATATAAAACATTTGAATTTTTCCCATTAAAGGGCATACCTGACTTGACTGACTTGTTTAATGAAGATATTTTAACTTGTGTGATGTACTGATATGTTGGTTCATGTTTATTTGGTCCAACTCCTAAGATATCTCTCTATTTTGCTGAACGGCACTTTAATGCACTTATTTGCACTCAGTGATGTATTGTTGTTTTCATTGTCATGCTCTTATCATGTATTGTTTCTATCTATTATTTACCTTTAATGTTTGTTATGAGCTCTATTTTGACCTGCTGGGGACTACGGATAAGAATCAGGCTTATGGCTAACTCTGACTTTTTACATGGATGCCACCATAGACTGTATATAATATCTCGCTAGGCTTGAAGTAAGGCTGTCACAAAAACTGCTCCCCTATTGGCTGGCTGCAGTATAGGTCAAAAGCTCTGTCTCCCCCATTCATTTGAATGGGGCTGCGGTCAAACTTTAAAAAATAAATACACGTCGTAGGAATGTTTCTCCCATCCGTATGCTGTGGTGATATGTAGTTATTGTTTGACTGTTTTGTGTTCAAGGCCTCTTTTTTTCTGTTTCTTTTTCATTAGTTATTAGAGTTAACAAACGGGGTTTTACTTCCTTGTTTGCTTTGATTGACAGCTGCCGTAGAGATAAACTCCGTAGGACCTAGGGACGCCACGCTGTGGGGCGGGGTTTGTTACCGTGGAAACACACAAATTCCTACTGCGCAGACTCTGGCTGCAGAAAATTGACAAGATGTCAGTGTTCTGGAACGGGATATGATGGCTTCAAAACGGTACAATGAGAAAAGGTGGAGCAACGCAGTTCGTTATATAAACAGTCTATGGATGCTACGTTCATGCTATGTTCATTGTAGGGTTAGGGTTAGGTTCATTATCTTATCTTATCTTATCTTATTGATATGCACTGTCCCTTTAAATAAATAAATGAATCAATACCCCTACACTGTGAAGAAATATAGCTTTTTCCAACTGAGGTAGTCAAACTGGGACCACCCCAGTCAAACAAGTCCAGACATGAACCCTGATGAAGAGTGGTATGGGATCCGACTGATTCGGCTCTTTTTGCTGAACCGAGCCAAATGATCCGACTCACATATCGGAGCTGAACTTCCCATCATTACTTGAGGTAATACAGAAAAAGGGGCAGCTTCTCAGTCATGACCTACGCCGAGTATCTAATCCCCTCATAGAGACTTGTTAACGTGTTCCATGGTGACAGCTGGAGGAAGTACTCAGTCACTAAATGCACGTTAGCATGAATTAGCTTGAGTTTTAACAGTAATGTTACATCTCAAGATCTTGTCTGAGGTTCTGGTGGTCTTAGTAAACTGCAGTCACTCACCTCACAGCTGGAGCTCATCACGATCCATACGGGCGGAGAAACGTCCCCCTAAAGTCTCCCGCGACCGGGTCGGGTCCGCGTTGTAGACCGGGACGTGATGAGATGCTGGACCGTTAATTTAAAGAGTTCTGGAAGCAACCAGGTAACGGTGCTGGTCGCTTTAACGGTGACGTCAGCCCTGCATCGAGGCTCGTGTCTTATTGGTTCACACCTCTCTATGCGCGTCACTGGCTAGCTCAGGGCACCGCCCCCTACACCGTCACCATGGTGATGAACGTAAACAGGAGACATTCTTTCATTGAAAAAAAAGGATAAAGTGACATTAGAGAGTTTTAAATGTATTTATACTTGATTTTTTAATCTTTCTGGGTATTTTGGGGTTAATAATTAATGATTTTCGTTGATTATTTTGCTTTGAAAGTAAAGCTTATTCTGCCCCAAAAATGAGGAAAAATTAGGCAAATTAAGTCATAAAACGTCAGATAAATACACCATTCATGACCTGTAACTAAAATAAAATAATGTTCTATTAATATCTGCTGTAAAACTAAACAGATAATTAATTGACTTTTTAGTAGTTATAAAATAACAGCTATAAACTTACAGAATAAAGTTAAATTATTGCAAAAATAGCAAATACAAACTATATTTGATGTGGAAATGTATTAAAGATACAATGATAGCTATTGTTAATTTTATTGTGCCATCACAGCTAGGTTTTGCATGTAATAATTGTATATCACTGCTAAAAGTTTATACTAAATGATGTTTACAATTATTAAAATGTAATGTACGACCATGTTGTCTCCGCAGGGAGATCTCACATGTCATACTTGTAGCTGTTTACATCCCCCATCTGCCAACCTGACTACAGCGTTCAATGTTCTAAATGCTGCCATAGCCAGACTCCAGACAGACCAGCAGAGTGCCCTCTTCCTGATCTTTGGGGTCTTCAACCATGTATTTATTTTCTACATAGCTTATTTTGTCTTCTGTACAAACTTTTATTATCATTATTTTCATTGTATTTGTATTTATATCTTATCAATTACTTTCTTCTAATAATATTGTTTGATATTCTTACTTCTTGTGTATTTATTCCCCCCAGAATAAATAAAGTATTTCTGTTCTGATTCTGAAAATGTGTATGTACGTTAATTTGCATTTAATATAACACTAATGCTAAGATGTTTTATTCTCTTACAGCACCAGAAGTATTCAGAGTCCCAGCACTCAAGGTGTCATTCATGCTGGAGTGTGAGTATCTGCATTAAGTGAATGAGTCATGAAATCATACTGCAGCATAACCGTGAAACTCATCTTTATAATGTTCCAGCATTGTGAATGAAACAAAGCGTCACACACTGAGGAGGGATACTGCCGTTTATTACCCGCTAGTGATGCAGCTTTCTCTTCAAATACTAATACAAGAAAGATGACTCACTCTGTTCCTTCTAATACATCATATAGGCTCCTACAAAAAGTCATTACGCTTTAATTGCCACAGATTGTGAACAGTCCCGTGTGATATATATAGAGAGAGTTTTGTGAAATGATTAGCTTAAATACTGGTGTACAAGTCTGAGTGAGGATGAGATCTGCACATTCAATTAAAAAAGTCTATAACCAACGACTCAAGGAGCCGCAGAGCTTTACTTTTAGAGACAGATGATGACTCAAGCAGTGTGTTTACTGAAACACCCACAGTGAAGAGTATCCATCAGTGTCCGTTCAAACAGGATGTGCTGTACTGAGGCTGACGGGTGTCTAACATCAGTAAGTGTGGAGCTTTCAATGAAGGCATCTCCATCCCAGCAGGAAAAATATTAATCTAACAGAGTTCCATTTAAAAGCTCCTGTGAGGAAATTTGGGTTTGTGTTGATTATGGCGCCCCCTCTGATAACTTTACTGATTTTGTCTTGTGCATTTTAAAGTAGTGTTTTTAAGAATATTGAGTTGCAGAAGCTAAGATTAAGTTTAATCGTGGCCTTGTTTGAACATAATTTGAAATTTAGGATGGAGTTCACAATCAGTTTACTTTTTAGAGGTTGTACTAGCTGAGATAGTTCCAACGTATGCATGAGTTACAACTTAGATCTTACTTCCTCCTCTGTAAAAGTCTGGTATCATTGCACTTTATTTTTAAAGTTGGATCACCCATTGGTAGAACGTTACCGAGGCATTAGGTGAAATGTCACTAGTCGTCGTGACTTAGCCGATTGGAACATGAAGAGATATCTGATAGGTTTTTTTTTACCTCCTAAAACGGCCTCCTGACCTGCCGAATGTGCTGAGCATTGAGGAAGCAGTGAAACGGTTACATTACATTTATACAATCAGCAAACTTGATCACAGCCACTCTGCAGCATTTGAGCTTAAAACTACTGTGAGGAACTTTTTGTTTGGTTGATTTTGGCGCTCCCTGTGGACAAAGTGTTACCTCTTGGACCACTCATGGTGAATTTTTGCCTTGAAAAATAAAAGAAACCCACAGCTCCAATCCCTCCATCTGACACCTACCCCACAGCAGCAGTTTAAGGCATTAAAATATGTTTAAAATAATGTAACTTGTCGATTATGGCCTCATTTGCTTTTGCAGCCATTAAAGGGTTATTTCAGCTCATTTCATAACCAGCAAAAAACTCCTCACAGGAGCTTTAACAACCTGAGCATGATGTTAGAGGAAAACAGCATCCATGTGGATTCTGTGAATCATTAAAGATTTCTTTTTGCTAAATTCTACATTTAATAGAACCGATAAATGCTTAAACTCTGATGAAGAAATAAAAAAGGGTTCAAGGGGCTTTAAGGATAGTAAGACAGCCAAGATTCAAAAGTAAGCATTAAAGAAAATAAATAACAAAAAGTCAGTTTGAATTCAACGAATAATTAAAACACAATCTTCAGTTCATCAGGTTCATTTCTACACACCTCTGTCAAAGCAACAAACTTTAAAAACATGCACACAATAAATAAATGAATAAATAGATAAACCACACACTCTGTAAATAACACCACACCACATCTTTCACTTTAAATGAACTCCACACAGATCAGCACAGACACAGATAATCAATAATCACCGTCTGTGGCTGTGGGTCATGCTACACTGACATATTCAGTCTCATCTCACCTGCTGTGTGTCATTGCTACGCCTTCACTTCCTCTCAGTGTGTCAGACGCTCTGATATTCAAGTATCGCAGTTTACCTTAAAAACCCCTGACTCTGAGGGATCTGTTAAAGCACTAAGTTAGCTAAGAGACTGTTTGGTTGAACTTTGTGATGACAGTGGATGATCTGAGAGTCCAAACAGACATGAAAAGGGATGCACGATAATATCATGACGTCACGAGCATTGGCTTGAAAATAAAATATTGATACAGCCCGAAATCAACATCATATTTCATCTTCTGTTAAATGTAATCTTACTGCAGTACCGAATAGCGCCACGAGATGGTGACTGACTCGATGTTATACTGACCGAGTGATCGCTGTTATCGGTAACAGGTCGGCGTAGATTATGCTCATGTTCTGCTGCTCATGTGTGGACTGAATGTAGCATCATTGATACCTGATGCTGTTGTATGGTTTATGTTAAGTATGCTGCCGTGAGGAAAACCCTCTACTCCGCTGTCCGACAACACTCGGGTGTTAGCATGCTATCCCAGGGCTAACGGCTAACTGTCGCTAGCCCTCTCCGCCCACACCGACTTTGTTACACAGTGCGTTGCAGGATTAACCCCTAATGAGCTATTTCATATTTTAATGTACTAAAAGTTTAATAAAACTTAAATCCGATACCATGTTCCGTTAATATGTAACTTCGTGCGATGTTGTCAATTTTGCCGATTTCTCCGTCTTAGCCGACAGTTTGAGTCTCAAACTTCTCCTGCCTTTTTTTGTCGCGGTTTTCATTTCTGTTCTTGTCTTTTTTATTCACCTTAAACCAACAAACGTCAAATTAACTGGACCTTTTTTGACAGAGTGATTAGCCCTCTGTAGTCTAATAAAGCTGTATCCATAGCAACAGTGTTCTGACAGGAAATAACAGACCTCTGCTAAGGAATACGGACCAATCAGAATCAAGTATTTAACAAAGCTGTGTAATAAAGAGTGGATATATCTTGTATTCACAAGAAGGCAGTTTGGTTGCACTTGTTTGAGTCTGGGGTGAAAGTTTTTGGTTTTACATTTTTTTTGGTCGTGAATAATTTTAAATGCATCTCAAAACGTCCAAACTACAACCTATTTTGTTCATTACATACAACCCCAATAACATCCTCTTGAATCTGCTTATACTTCATAAACATACATACACAGTGGAGGAGTTCAAGGGGGGTTAGTGCTTTCCCAAGGCACTGGTCACGGTATTTAATGTCTGCCTGGGCCTTCAAAATAAAAGCACTTAAATTAACACCACAGATGGCGATTTCAGCAGTTACATGAGACAAAGTATGTGCATACTGGCATCTGTATTCAGCCAACGAGTATCATGTAACTCTTAAATACAACTTTTGTTAAATGCTTATCAGGTACGCTTGTTGCTATAACTCTGTGCAACGCCAGGAATAATCCCTCTGCTAAAATGCTTTCTATAGGAGAAATCAATAACATCAAACGTCTACGCTCCTCATATTCAAGGTGAAGGATTTCTAATAAAGTCTATAATATTATATTATTATATTCTGCATTATAACAGTTACAACCCTAAGAGCTATCTTTGGTGGATATACTTCTCTGCAGGATCTGTGTGCAGATGAAACACTGATGAGGAGGGATAAAGGAATATTTCACTTATCAAATATGATCAGTGGGATCGGTGTCTGTAAGAGAGACTTACTAATAACACAAGTACGATTATAAATGAATAAATAAATAAACTGCAACTCAGAGCAGTGATCACAGAATAAGACATCCATAGATCAGGATCATATATATATATATATTAAAATTAAAATAAAGAAATCTAAAACAGAAAAGGAACATAAAGACACAAGTTTAAGGAAAAGAAACAAGTTGAACAGCAGCTCTCAGCTTTACTGTGCATTCTACAATGTGCACAAATGTATTAACATCTGATTGGCCGCCCCAGGTGCTGCCACAACATCCTAAGCTATGATTGGCTATTCGCCCTTTATGTTGCAGTCAGCTATTAAGGATGTGTTGGCAGGCTGGCAGTGGCTTTGTTTATATTTAAATGTGGTTTATTTTATTTTGTTGGTGAACATCTTTCTAAGACTTTAAAGAATGACTGTCAGAATATTTGTTGTGCCATCACTCTGTTGTGTTTCCTTTTTAAGTCAGCTGATACTTAACTAATGACTGTTAAAGTAGTGAAGATAGAGAGGGGAAATACTTTTACATTGTGTGTGTGTGTGTGCGTGTGTGTGTGTGTGTGTGTGTGTGTGTGTGTGTGTGTGTGTGTGTGTGTGTGTGTGTGTGTGTGTGTGTGTGTGTGTGTGTGTGTGTGTGTGTGCACATAAACCCCAGCCACACCAGTTAAAACAGTCTGGACCGCCTCTTCTGACAAAGCAAGTATGTTGATGAAAAGAGAACTACACTGAGAGACGGTCTCTTAGGTACCCTGGTATGTGTGTGTGTGTGTGTGTGTGTGTGTGTGTGTGTGTGTGTGTGTGTGTGTGTGTGTGTGTGTGTGTGTGTGTGTGTGTGTGTGTGTGTGTGTGTGTGTGTGACGTCATCTAGTGAGAAAACTGTGGCAGAGCTGATTTGTATTAATGACACATGCAGCCTGTAGGGGGCAGCATATCACATGACAAACCAGCTGCTTTGTGGGAAAGAGTTTGGACGTGTGAGATTGTGTTTTTTTCACAGACTGTACATCAGAGGTGGGCTCTGTTTATGGTTCAATATTAAACTAGAGGGGAAGTAACTAAATGCTGCGATACCTCCAGTGGCCAGCAGGGGGCGACACAACTGGTTGCAAGTCAACCTGCAAGTGACCCCACTCCTCAGTTGATGTATACTGAAGAGGATTAGGGCCACTGAAAAAAACAAAAACAAATTTGTATTATTAGTACTACGAGAAAAAAGTCAGAATTCTGTGAAAAAAAAAAATCAAAATTCCTTAATCTCAGAATTCTTGTGGCGCTGGTGGCCTAGCGGTCTAAGCGTCCCACGTATAGAGGCTGTAGTCCTCATCGCAGAGGTCGCTGGTTTGACTCCTGGCCGGTCGACCATTTACTTCATGTCTTCCCCCTCTCTCTACTCCCCACATTTCCTGTCTCTCTTCAGCTGTCCTATAAAATAAAGGTGAAAAAGCCCCTAAAAATATACCTTTAAAAATCTCAGAATTCTGACCCTTTTCTCAGAATAATAATAATTATTAAAAAAATTGACCTTAATTATCTTTTTTCAGTGGCCCTTATCCTCTTCCGTATATTTATAACCTCATTTGATATTTTCTGATGGGTTTATGTTTGATTTTGAAGTCTTCTTGAATACAGCGTGATGTTCTTTTCGTCGATGATATTATTTAAAGTTTGGCCCACCTCTGTGATGGGATCTTTAAGGACGTGTCTTTCTACAACTTTAACTCTGATGGTCCTTATTGGCTCTCAGAGGATCCCCCTTCTTTGTGACTCTATTTCATCAAACCATGTCAGTGTGACGTGGTATCTTCTAACCTTGGCAGTAATTCATAGAAGTAGAAAAGAAACACACCACTAAAGAACAAAATGGACCTAAAAAAAGCGAGTTTCATCACCAACCTCTGCGTTTAAGAGTTTAGGCATGATTTTTCCTGTTGCTCTTCCTGATAACGTGCCCACTCTAGAAGTGCAGATGAGTGCAGCAGTGCCTCACTACTAAACAGGGTAGCTTTTGCGAGAAGCGGGCAAGCTGGTGGTGCTTTGGTAAATGTTGTGTACATAGAGCTGCTTGGCTGGTACAGCAGGGCCCTCCCCTCCTCTGGTTAAGCTGTGGGCAGATTGCGAGTTGCTCCCTCGGCCTGTTCTCCACGCTGACAGATTGGTCCACAGACTCCAGTGGATTCCTCTTAATATACTGAAATAAATAAAGACAAAGTCCTCCATACTGGCTGCAGATCCTCCTTAGCTAACAGTAGTCCTCTCTGCAGTCTTCGAGATGTTTGCATCCTTTTCTTTAGGCTCTAACAAGTGGACCGCTGATCCTTTTTTTACCGTATACATTTTCCAGTGATTTAGTGATTCCTGTTAACCAATCAACAAATAATCCAAATAATCGATCAATCAGTGAGTCCCACCTCTCAGACAGTTTGATACCAGACGTTCACTTGGTCTTGGGCACCACCAGTATTTCATCACCGTCCTGGATGCTGTAGGAGTGGAGGGCCCGGGTGTTGTACTTCATCTCCTCAGGACCGAAGGCGCTGCACTTGTCGATGTAGTAGAGCCTCATGCTGTTGGTGGAGAGCTTCACCACGGTCGTCAGCTGCTTCCTCAGCTCCGCTACAGTCTGGTCCAAGCGGATGTTCACCTGGAACAAATAGAAAAGCCAAACTTACTGAAGCGCAGATTGACATAAAGGTAACCCTGGTGCACCAATCAGCCAGCAGGGGGCAGTGTGAGTATCACTGAACACAAACCTGCTGCACTTTTTCCTCACAGTGAACCTCCACCTGGGCACGGCAGCGAGGTCGAAGGTCAATCTCAGCGAGCGGCTCCAGCTTCCCGTATTTGGTCACAAGAGAGTGATATCTGAGGGAGGGAAGAGCGTTTGTGTTTGTAAACGTTGATTTAACACGCCTCTTAAATATCTAGCCTTTCGTTAATTCAAAAAACCAGTCGTCTTTGTTTCTGTGTTTATGATATGAAGTGGATTAGCTCTCCTGCATTCACCAGCACCTCGTAACAAACAAGGTCTTTGTAAGCTTAAAACCAGTACCTGGGTATCATCAACTATCTTTCCTGCCTGGGCATCATAGTGGGGGGAAAAGTGGGGCTGACTATCTCGAGGCCCTTCATCCATTGAGGCCCAGCGTAGATTTCTTTCAGAACCTATTTATTAATTAATGCCAGGATAGTTTTTTTATTTAAATGTCATGATGTGGTATTAGAGGCCATTAAAGAGAATACAGGTTTAAGACATTTTAACCATCGACAACATAAAAAACATAGATGTGGCCTCTGTGATGTCACCCACTGGTTTCTGAAGCGGAGGGGGGTTAAGGGGGGCCTTTAGCGTCCTTGCTAACAGGCACAGTGCGCCTGCCTGTCTGTCAAGTCAGCTGTGCCTCTAAATATGCAAATCCTCTAATCGTGGTATCTTAAAAACTAATAAGTTAGAAAAAAAAATTCTCCCGATGCACAGTGTGTACGGTTAAAGAAATTAGCTAATCAGACCACAATCATTTTTTGTACCAGGCTGTAAACGTTTGTAATTTTGCTGTAAAGATTGGCTTTTTTTCAATGGGTGTGTATGTGGTTTCTCGGCTTCTGGAGTCAGCCTCTATCTAGAGGACACTTGAGGTACTGCAGTTTTAACAGTTTCATTTCTCACAGCCAGATGTTGCAAGGACCTGTAAAGCATTGTCTGTGTGTGTAGAGTACCTGTAAGGCAGCTCCTCCTCCGGGTAGTCTAAGTAGTAACGGATGAAGAACCTCTCTGCGTCCTCTCTCTCGCTGTCAGTCACAACGCTGCCGTTTAGCGTTGATATTGCAGGGAGGCTGCGGGGAACACAAGCAACACGATCACATTCCCAGACACTGACTGTATAAAAAGATGAACAACATGCCGTCCTTCCTCTTGTTGTACAGAAACCATGTTTTAAAAATGTTGTCCTACGTGTGTTTTGATTTGAAAGATTGTCCCATCTGTTAACATAAGGGAGGCAGAGCTTATGGCCTATACTGCAGGAGGAGCTGCAGAGGTTTTGGTATCATTTTCAGGGAGCTGAACAGAAAGCAAGGGATCAACTTTTGACTCACTGTGCTACCATGAGGCTCCGTCGCTCCGCATTGGTGTAGGTCTGCAGCAAGGGAATGCCCTGCAGCCGAACCTCCTCCAGCTTGGGGAAGAAGTTCAGCTTCTCGATGTCATCCCATCGGCTGAGACCTTTGAACACACACACACACACACACACACACACACAGACGTCATGTGTCGAACAGTCAGGATAAAGAGATAGAGACAGTCTCATAAGGAAGTGTATGATGTGTGTGATAACAGGCGAGTATTAACGTGAAGGGATGAGATGGAGACGAACTTTTGGCACCTTTAACGATGAATATGTCCAAATCTTCAAAATTGTTCAAAGGCCTTCAGCTTCTATGAAAGGGTGGGCCACAGGATTAGGAAAATATTTTCAAATCAGCAGCTAATTTTTTTTTATGAAATCACACGTTGACGGCTTGTCGAATTCAAAGAGCAGCACAGAGAGCGGCAAACTGCATCTCCATGCTTTGGTGCTGTTTCCACATATTTCTGCAAATTTGAAATTAGTCTCACGCCTTACTCCAGCACTAGATTTTATCAGGGATACGATGCTCAAACTATCCAGTGATCATGTCAACAGTTTCATCTTTTTTTTTTTTATAAACAATATGTTTATTGAGTTTTTTAAACATTTCCAAGACACACAATTACAATTAAAGAACTTCAAAGGAAAACAATAATAAAAATGACATATAAATACACATGCACATATATACACGTATATAAAATAAAAAAAACAAACACAAATAAAGATACAAAAAAAAACGTAATTACAAAATGTTACATTATTATTGTCTGTATTAACTAAAGATAACCAAAGAGAGTACATTGCCATAGATGATTTGTTTATCACAAATACTCTGAAAACAGTTTCTGCAAAAACGGCCAATATTACAGACATTGCCAACTCTTTCCCAGCCTAGTTCAATATGTGTGACAAATCCTTATCTTGAAGAAAAATAATAAAAGGCCCCAGATACGTCAAATAAATCTTGTTTGTCCTTAAGTGTATATGTTATCTTTTCCAGAGCCAAGCACAAAGACATTTCATTTAACCACCGTGTAATACTCTGCCTACCACTGTTTTTCCATGGTAATGCTATTGTTCTTTTAGCCTGTAATATGCAGAGGTCTACAAAGACTCGTTCCCTTCGGGTCATATTATGTCCTTTTGGGTAGATACCAAGAAGAACAAACTTTGGTTCTACAGCTAATTGAAAAGATAAAAACTCTTGCATTACACGTCCGACTTCATCCCAAAACTCCTTTATCTTTGGACATTTCAATATGCAACCTTTGTCGTTCCCACACCTGTTACATAGGTCTGGGAAGTTGGAATTAAATTTGTGGAGCTTCTCTGGTGTTATATAGACTCTCATTAACCAACTGTATTGCAGCAGTTTTAAACGAGTGTTAGCTGTTTGAGTCTCTGCTTTATTGCATGCCACAGTTCCATCTTTTGATCAATAATCTCTACATTTACTTTGACATCAATATTATTGTTATAATCAGAAGTTAATTCGGTCTGGGGCTGTCCGATAAGAAGTGTCCCCTCCGTATCCAGCACATTGTTAGTTCTTGAGCAGATTTGAGCATCGTGAGGATGTGCATGCAAACAACAAGGGTCTTAGAATTTGCTGTTCCTGAATTTGCAGCCTTAAGGTCTGCAAACACGTTACTCCATGGACATGCTGAAAAATGCAGTTCCTTGAATGTCCACTTGAGTGCTGGCTCCAAAAGAGTGACGATGCTGATGGCTCACCTCCACAATCAGACGCAACACAAGAGCAAACGGCACAGCTGAAAAACTTTGTAGACAATTTTGTGCTTGAATATCATCAGTGCAGTGTTTCTTTGTGTTTCTTTCTTTGGATCTTGAGACGGAGACAGTTCTTGGTGCTATTAGAGGCTGCAATCCATTCTTAGCAGGTCTCAGCAGATGTGTGTCTAACATGAGTCTGGTCCTGCGGGAGGTTTCTGCCTGTTAAAGGAAGTTTGTCCTTGCCACTGTAACTTGCTAAATGCTGCAAAGTGCTCTGCTCATGGTGGATTAAGATGAGATCAGACTGAGTCCTGTCTGTAAGAGGGGACTGGATCTTATCCGGTCTTGTAATAGAACATTGACAATGAAAGGTGAGAGAAAGTTTGGCGCGGCATTAGGCCGAATTTAAAGTCAAGTCAAAGAAAACAGTTAAAAACCCTTTTAGGTCAAGGCCATTTTGCCCATTTTGGCCTGTATTGATAGGACATCTGAAGAGAGAGAGAGGACATGTGTGGAGTAGAGAGCGGGGGAATATGTGAAGCAAATGTTCGAGGCCTGCAGCCTGTTGCACCAGCTGTGCATAAGTTGTGTCTTAAGTTAGGGTGTAAAGTCCTCACTAAACCATACATTGAAACTAGTTAGTTTGTAACTTAAGTTGTGTCATTGTTTGGTTGCACCACGGAGACATAAGGTTCATCTTAACTAGTAGACTGTAATGTCCAAACTAACCTAAACATTTTCGCAGGTATGACGTTTACACTTCCAGCAGCCAATCAGAGGAAAGCACCACTTTTGATGCATAGTTATCTTTCGTGCCTAATCGTCTCAGAACTGACCAACAGCTGAAACAAACTAAAGTAATCATAACTACAGTCTAAATCCTTAATCTACGGTGTCTATAATAACAGTGACATCGAGTGGTACAATTATCAACTACAACATATGTTAATACTCAGGAGGGCAAATCTTGGTCATCATATTTTTCTAAAGGATTTAATCTCTCGCAGATATCACGTTGCAGGCGTCATATAGCTGGGAGGACCCTCTGTATCTCCTCATCATCCCACTTTTCAAAACAACGCACCATGGCAGCCGATATACTGTACGGAGGACTTTCCACCTACTAGGACCCAAGTGTAAGAATTAAGTTGCAACTTAGGCTTACGTTGGAACTATCTCAGCTGGTGCAACGCCCAAAACGTTAGTAGAGTGTAAACTTCATCCTAAATGAGAACTTATGTTCAAACTAGGCTACGTTTGAACTTACGCACAGCTGGTGCAAC